>NC_053491.1:3310444-3422944 GCF_905171775.1 Rana temporaria
TTAAAGTGAAACAATAAAAGTAAAATATTCCTTTAAATTTCGTACCTGGGGGGGTGTCTATAGTATGCCTGTAAAGTGGCGCATGTTTCCCGTGCTTAGAACTGTCCCTGCACAAAGTGTCATTTCTAAAGGAAAAAAAAGTCATTTAAAATCACTCCCGGCTATAATGAATTGTCAGGTCCCAGCAATACAGAGAAAAGTCATTGAAAGTCATTGAGAAAAAAAAAAAAAAAACGGGAAACCTGCATTACATCAGAGGGGGCGGGGTCACCCGCACGTCACTGGGAAAGCCTGGGTTTTCAGTTGCGTCAGAGGGCGACGGGGTCACGTGACAGGTGGCCCCGCCCTCACCTACATAAGAGCTGTCACTGGCTCCCGTCGCAGACCCCCACAACCACCAGGCAAGGGTTGTGGGGATGAGGCCCTTGTCACAGACCCCCAAAGCATCCTCCCAATGTTGAGGACATGTGGCCTGGTACGGTTCAGGAGGGGGGGCGCTCTCTCATCCGCCCCTCTGAAGGGTCTGGAATGGATATTTGGGGGGAAACACACGTCATTTTTGAATTTTTTTATCAATGACTTATATCTGTATTGCGGGACCCGACAATTCATTATAGCCGCGAGTGATTTTAACCACTTGCCCACCAGGTTAATTCTGGCACTTCTCTCCTTCATGTGAAAATCACAATTTTTTTGCTAGAAAATTAATCAGAACCCCCAAACATTATATATTTTTTTTTAGCAGACATCCTAGGGAATAAAATGGCAGTCATTGCAATACTTTTTGTCACACCGTATTTGCGCAGCGGTCTTACAAGCACACTTTTTTTGGATAAAAATCACTTTTTTGAATTAAAAAATAAGACAACAATACATTTTGCCCAATTTTTTTATATATTGTGAAAGATAATGTTACGCCGAGTAAAATGATACCCAACATGTCACGCTTAAAAATTGCGCCCACTCGTGGCATGGCGTCAAACTTTTACCCTTAAAAATCTCGATAGGCGACGTTTAAAAAATTCTACAGGTTGCATTTTTTGAGTTGCAGAGTAGGTCTAGGGCTAGAATTATTGCTCTCACTCTAATGATCGCGGCGATACCTCACTTGTGTGGTTTGAATACCGTTTTCATATGCGGGCGCTACTCGCGTATGCGTTTGCTTCTGCGCGCGAGCTCGTCGGGACGGGGCGCTTTAAAAAATTTTTTTTTGGTTTTCTTATTTATTTTTATTTCGTTTTATAATTTTTTACACTGAAAAAAAAAAAAAAAAATTGATCACTTTTATTCCTATTACAAGGAATGTAAACATTCCTTGTAATAGAAAAAGCATGACAGGTCCTCTTAAAGCGGATCTCCACTCTAAAGTGGAGTCCCGCTGATCGGAACCCTCCCCCCCTCCGGTGTCACATTTGACACCTTTCAGGGGGGAGGGGGGTGCAGATACCTGTCTACAGACAGGTATCTGCACCCACTTCCGGCCCTACGATACGGGCAAAGGACGGGTTTTTCCTCCGCTTCCCGTCGCCCCCCCCGTTGTATGCTGGGAACACTCGGCTCCCAGCACACAGCGGGAGCCAATCGGCGGGCGCAGCGCTTCACTTCCTGGTTCCCTCACCGTGGATGGAGGGGGGAGCAGCAGGGTGACGAGCGATCGGCTCGTCATCTGCTGCGATCACCGCTGGACTCCAGGACAGGTAAGTGTCCTTATATTAAAAGTCAGCAGCTGCAGTATTTGTAGCTGCTTGCTTTTAATATAGTTTTTTAGTGGCACATCCGCTTTAAATATGAGATCTGGGGTCAAAAAGACCTCAGATCTCATAATTAGACTTAAATGCAAAAAAAAAAAAAAAAAAAAAAAAAAAATGTCATTTTTTCAAATGACAAAAAAAAAAAATGTTTCTTTAAGAGGCTGGGCGGGACTGACGTTTTGACGTCACTTCCACCCAGCAGAGCTATAAGGGCGGGTGAAGGAGATTTCTCCTTCAGTCCCGTCCCCGCTCAGCTGCCGGACACATCCGATCCCCTCCGCCGCTACCGACGGCTCCGGTAAGCGGCGGAGGGCGCGGGAGAGCGGCGGGAGGGGGGGGCCCCTCTCCCGCCACCGATAACGGCGATCTCGCGGCGAATCCGCCGCGGAGACCGCCGTTATCGTGTACACCACCGCCCCCTGAAAAGATGAATATCTCGGTTGTGGCAGCAGCTGCTGCCGTTATCGAGATATTCAACTTTAAAAACAGGACGTCTTTTTGACATGGGGCGGTGGTCAAGAGGTTAAATGACTTTTTTTCCTTTAGAAATGTTATTTTGTGCAGGAACTGTTCTAAACACGGGAAACATGCGCTGCTTTACAGGTATACTATACACCCCCCAGATACGAAATTTAGAGGAACATTTCACTTTTTTTGCATTGATACATGTCCCCTGGGGCAGGACCCGGGTCCCCAAACACTCCCCTGGGGCAGGACCCGGGTCCCCAAACACTCCCCTGGGGCAGGACCCGGTTCCCCAAACACTCCCCTGGGGCAGGACCCGGGTCCCCAAACACTTCCCTGGGGCCCCAAACACTTCCCTGGGGCAGGACCCGGGTCCCCAAACACTTCCTTGGGGCCCCAAACACTCCCCTGGGGCAGGACCCGGGTCCCCACTTCCCTGGGGCAGGACCTGGGTCTCCAAACACTTCCTGGGTCCCCAAACACTTCCCTGGGGCAGGACCCGGGTCCCCAAATACTCCCCTGGGGCAGGACCCGGGTCCCCAAACACTCCCCTGGGGCAGGACCCGGGTCCCCAAACACTCCCCTGGGACAGGACCCGGGTCCCCAAACACTCCCCTGGGACAGGACCCGGGTCCCCAAACACTCCCCCTGGGGCAGGACCCGGGTCCCCAAACACTCCCCTGGGGCAGAACCCGAGTCCCCAAACACTCCGCTGGGGCAGGACCCGGGTCCCCAAACACTCCCCTGGGGCAGAACCCGAGTCCCCAAACACTCCGCTGGGGCAGGACCCGGGTCCCCAAACACTCCCCTGGGACAGGACCCGGGTCCCCAAACACTCCCCTGGGGCAGGACTCGGGTCCCCAAACACTCCCCTGGGACAGGACCCGGGTCCCCAAACACTCCCCTGGGGCAGGACCCGGGTCCCCAAACACTCCCCTGGGACAGGACCCGGGTCACCAAACCCTTTTTAGGACAATAACTTGCATATTATCCTTTAAAATAACACTTTAGATTTCAAACGTTCGAGTCCCATAGACTTTAACGGGGTTCTAAAGTTCACACAAACTTTTGGTCTGTTTGCAGGTTCTGGTGCGAACCGATTGGGGGGTGTTCTGCTCATCCCTACACACAACACATCCAACCTTGAAGCAGATGGGCTACAGCAGCAGAAGACCACACCGGGTGCCACTCCTGTCAGCTAAGAACAGGAAACTGAGGCTACAATTGGCACAGGATCACCGAAATTGGACAATAGAAGAAAAACGTTGCCTGGTCTGATGAGTCTGAATTTCAGCTCCGACATTCAGATGGTGGGGTCAGAATTTGGATCCATCCTGCCTTCTATCAGCGGTTCAGGCTGGTGGTGGGGTGTAATGGTGTGGGGGATGGGCACACTTTGGGCTTCCCATGGTTTAATCAAGGAGGACCGAATAAAGGGGGCCCAACCCGCTACTAGCAAGGGGGACCTAATAAAGGGGGTCCAACCCGCTACTAGCAAGGGGGATCTAATAAAGGGGGTCCAACCCGATACTAGCAAGGGGGGCCTAATAAAGGGGGTCCAACCTGCTACTAACAAGGGGGACCTAATACAGGGGGTCCAACCCGCTACTAGAAACAGGGACCTAATAAAGGGGGTCCAACCTGTTACTAGCAAGGGGGACCTAATAAAGGGGGTCCAACCCGCTACTAGAAACAGGGACCTAATAAAGGGGGTCCAACCTGCTACTAACAAGGGGGACCTAATACAGGGGGTCCAACCCGCTACTAGAAACAGGGACCTAATAAAGGGGGTCCAACCCGCTACTAGCAAGGGGGACCTAATAAAGGGGGTCCAACCCGCTACTAGCAAGGGGGGCCTAATAAAGGGGGTCCAACCCGCTACTAGCAAGGAGGATCTAATAAAGGGGGTCCAACCCGCTACTAGGAAGGGGAACCTAATAAAGGGGGTCCAACCCGCTACTAGCAAGGGGGGCCTAATAAAGGGGGTCCAACCCGCTACTAGCAAGGGGGACCTAATAAAGGGGGTCCAACCTGCTGCTAGCAAGGGGAACCTAATAAAGGGGGTCCAACCTGATACTAGCAAGGGGGCCTAATAAAGGGGGTCCAACCCTCTACCCTTCCCCTGAGATGGCCCTCTTATCTATACTTCCTGGCACGTTCAAATCCATCAAAAATGATGTACTACGTCACTTCTTGATGGCGGCCAGAGTGGTGATCCCCCGTCATTGGAGATCGGCAATCATGCCCTCCCTGGGGGACTGGGCTGTGGAAGTGGACCGCATAAGGGACCTTGAGCGTCTGTTGGCAGAGGAGGGTGGTAAAAGTGAGCAGTTTTCTCTCACCTGGACCTCATGGTCCATGTTCCGATACTCTTCTGAGTTTATATCTTGGGCCGAGCGTGGCCTGAAGCCATGATGGAGTGACCCTTGTCTCCTGATTCCTGTCCCCGATTTCTTTGCCCCCCCCCCTTTTTTATCTGCCCCTGCTTCTTGTCCTTTTCTTGATCTCTAAATACTTCCCTAAGACCTCATAGAGCTAACGTATCGTGGCCCCGACCCGCCTATGGCTATCTACCCGTTGTGAGACCCCATGGGTCTTATTTTACTTCCGGATCCGTGTATAATCGCTCCCAATATACCGCGTGTGATGCAACGTTGAACCCCTCACTAATGTGAGGTTGGTAGACACAACTACTTATTACTCCATATACCGGGAGAATGCTCAATCCTACGGCCATATAATAGTCCACACACATGCGCCCAGGGGCGGACTGGCCCAGGTGGAAAAGTGGAGATTTCCCCCCGGGCCGCTTACATTAGCTTTAAAAAAGGCCGCGGCGCTGGCTGTCTGTAAATTTATTTTTATTTTTTCACTATAAGTCGGCCACGGCGGCTGCCGATTGGCTGGCTGCTGCACTGCATCGTGGGAGTTGTAGTTTGTAGTTCGGCCACCGCGGCCGCCGATTGGCTGGCTGTCTGCTGCACAGACTGTGCTGCATTGTGGGAGTTGTAGTTTGGCCGCGCTGAAGTTAAGGAAGTTATCAGCACAGCAAACTACAACTCCCACCTCCCAGGAGTCTCAGAGGCAACCAGGCAGGCAGGTCATGTGACATGACCTGACTCATGTGGCACGTCAGGGGAGGGACACGGTACGAGCGGGCTGGGGCTGGCTGCAGGGAGACATGATGACAGAGAGACATGACAGAGAGAGACTGAGACTGAAAGGCTGCAAGGCTGCAAAGGTAAGATGTGATGACCTGCCTCTGTAAAAACATTATTACTGTATAGTCTGTATCCCCTTCAGTAGTATGCATCGCATAGGAGCTGGGCACTGGTGAGGCTGCACTAATGGGCACTTTCTGCACTGGTGAGGCTGCATTAAAGTGGAGGTTCACCCTTTAAAACATTTTTTGACATCACACAAAGTCGCGCCATCCTACCGACAGAATGCCAGTGTTTTTTTTTTTTCTCAGCACATACCTCTTGATCCTTAATTTTCACCTCACGGCGATCCCGCGGGAGTGGGCGTTCCCAAGCACTGCCTGTGATTGACATGCTTCCGAACGGCGCATACTGCGCGTCACAGGTTGCCGAAAAAACCCGAACGTCGGTGCGGCTCTATACGGCGCCTGCGCACCGATGTTCGGGTTCTGTCGGCAACCTGTGACGCGCAGTATGCGCCGTTCGGAAGCCTGTCAATCACAGGCAGTGCTTGGGAACGCCCACTCCCGCGGGATTGCCGTGAGGTGAAAATCGGGATTAAGAGGTATGTGCTGAGAAAAAAAAAAAACACCGGCATTCTGTCGGTAGGATGGCGTGACTCCATGTGATGTCAAAAAATGTTTTAAAGGGTGAACCTCCACTTTAAGTGCACTAATCAGGCTGCGTTGATAGGCACTGGTGAGGCTGCATTGATGAGCACTGATCAGGCTGCACTGATGCCTGGGCACTCTCTGCACTGGTGAGGCTGCACTGATGGGCACTCTCTACACTGGTGAGGCTGCACTCATGGGCACTGTCTGCACTGGTGAGGCTGTATGGATGGGTACTGTCTGCACTGGTGAGGTGGCAGTGATCAGGCTGCACTGGTGAGGCGGCACTGATCAGGCTGCAGTTGTGAGGCTGCACTGATGAGGCTGCATTGATGGGCACTGACCAAGCCATTTTTTGCGATACGGCACTGCATCACTTTAACTGACAATTGATGTTTGATGTTGTACCGAAACAAAATTTACGTCCTTTTTTCCCCACAAATTGCGCTCTCTTTTGGTGGTATTTGGTCACAGTTTTTATTTTTTGCGGTATAAACAAAAAAGAGAAATTTTGAAAATAAACAACCAATATTTTT
Source organism: Rana temporaria (assembly GCF_905171775.1). Taxonomy (NCBI): domain Eukaryota; kingdom Metazoa; phylum Chordata; class Amphibia; order Anura; family Ranidae; genus Rana; species Rana temporaria. Next base: position 3,317,008 of record NC_053491.1, read on the forward strand.
AACTTTTTGCTATAATAAATATCCCCCCCAAAAAATATATTTCTTCATCAGTCTAGGCCAAGATATATATATTTTTGGTAAAAAAAAAAAAAACGCAATAATCGTGTATTGATTGGTTTGCGCAAAAGTTATAGCATCTACAAAATAGGGAATAGATTTGAAATTTTAATTATTTTAATTTTTTTCTAGTAATGCCAGTGATCAGCGATTTTTTTTTTTTTTTTTTTTTTTTGCAGGACTGCGACATTGGGGTGGACAGATTGGACACTTTTTTGAGACCAGTGAACATTATACAGCGATCAGAGCTAAATATACCCACTGATTTTTGTATAAATGTCACTGGCAGGGAAGAGGTTAACACTAGGGGGCGATCAAGGGTTTAAGTGTTCATAGGGTCGCTGGTGGATATCGCAGCTGCTGGCCACGCGCATCAGCTCCACGCCGTGGGCGCTGGGGAACCAACCTGCTGCCGTATAACGACGGCGGCTGATCGGCAAGGTGTTAATGGGCCACTTGACTGGACTTGCCCCCCAGGCCTAAGGCTGCCAGCCCTCCCCTGCATGCGCCGATTCCCTTTCTTTTCTTTTCTCTTTTCCCTTTTATCACATCACTTAGACATGTTTTCACTACGTCAAACACGATGCTTACGGGTGAGGTATTTGCTATTAATGTATATAATGTTTGAGACGATATTTGTCTTTCTATCTCTCTTTTTTTCTTTTTTATGAATAAAATAAGATTGAATTAAAGGGGGTCCAACCCGCTACTAGCAAGGGGGACCTAATAAAGGGGGTCCAACCTGCTACTAGCAAGGTGGACCTAATAAAGGGGGTCCAACCCGCTACTAGCAAGGAGGACCTAATAAAGGGGGTCCAACCCGCTACTAGCAAGGGGGATCTAATAAAGGGGGTCCAATTCACTGCTAATAATGGGGACCTAATAAAGGGGGTCCAACCCGCTACTAGCAAGGGGGACCTAATAAAGGGGGTCCAACCTGCTACTAGCAAGAGGGGCCTAATAAAGGGGGTCCAACCTGCTACTAGCAAGGGGGGCCTAATAAAGGGGGTCCAACCCGCTACTAGCAAGGGGGACCTAATAAAGGGGGTCCAACCCGCTACTAGCAAGGAGGACCCAATAAAGGGGCGGTGAATATATATATATATATATATGAACAGTAAATTACAACATGGCTTTGTAGCGATTGTATATGTTCTATTATCTCTTTTTTTTGCTCATGAAGGTGGAGTTCCCCTTTAGACATTCATTAGCATTTCTATGGACTGGTATTTTCCCCCCTTTATAATGTCAAAGCTTCAGGAGACGCCTCACACCAGCTGGTAAAGGGGCGACAGTAATAAAGAATAACGCGATAAACACGCCGGGCGCCATTATAAACCATCATATCTACAGAAAATATTGTAAAATCCGTGATATAAAGTAATAATCCGGCTTCAGAAGAGACCCGAGATGTGTAATAATATGAGAGTTCTTGTGGGCGGAGTCTCTGGGGAGAGATAGAGACCCGCCATATGGAGTCTCCGCAGGACCGCCGCACGTGACCGCGCCGTGCGCGCCGGAGAGACGCGAGATTCTGGAGGAGAAGATAGAGAATTAAAGAGAATGTCTATCACTCTACAGATGTTCTGTATTATTATATTCAAGGATAAAAATAAACTTCAATGTCTATTTAGCATGAAATGTTACATTTCACTTCCATAGATACAAAGATATGTTGTTACCTACAGCGCCTAGAAAAAGTATTCATACCCCTTGAAATTTTCCACATTTTCTCATGTTACAACCAAATACTTAAATGTATTTTATTGGGATTTTATGTGAGAGACACAAAGCGTCACATAATTGTGAAGTGGAAGGAAAATGATAAATGATACAAATAAATATGTGAACAGTGTGGGGGGAGGGGCATTTGTATGGCGCCCCCTTTACTCCGATAACTAAAATCTAGAGGATCCAATCGCCTTCAGAAGTCACCTGATTAGTAAATAGAGTCCACCTGTGTGTCATTTAATGTCAGTATAAATACAGCTGTTCTGTGACGCCCTCAGAGGTTTGTTAGAGAACCTTAGTGAACAAACAGCATCATGAAGGCCGAGGAACACACCAGACAGGTCAGGGATAAAGTTGTGGAGAAGTATAAAGCAGGGTTCGGTTATAATAAAAAATCTCCCAAGCTTTGAAGATCTCACGGAGCTTCTGTTCAATCCATCATCGGAAAATGGAAAGAGTATGGCACAACCGCAAACCTACCGAGACATGGCCGTCCACCTAAACTGACCGGGCCGGGCAAGGAGAGCGTTCATCAGAGAAGCAGCCAAGAGGTCCCATGGTAACTCTGATGGAGCTGAACAGGAGCTGCACAGCTCAGGGGGGAGAATCTGTCCACAGGACAACTATTAGTGGTCTCTCCACAAATCTGCCCTTTATGGAAGAGTGACGAGAAGAAAGACATTGGAGGAAGAAAGACATAAGAAGTCCTGTTTGCAGTTTGTGAGAAGCCATGTGGGGGAGGGGACACAGCAAACATGTGGGGGAGGGGACACAGCAAACATGTGGGGGAGGGGACACAGCAAACATGTGGGGGGAGGGGGACACAGAAAACATGTGGGGGAGGGGGACACAGAAAACATGTGGGGGAGGGGACACAGCAAACATGTGAGGGAGGGGACACAGCAAACATGTGGGGGAGGGGGACACAGAAAACATGTGGGGGAGGGGACACAGCAAACATGTGGGGGAGGGGACACAGCAAACATGTGGAAGAAGGTGCTCTGGTCACATGACACCAAAATTCAACTTTTTGGCTCATAAAGCAAAACGCACTGTGTGTGGGGAAAACTAACACTGCACATCACCCTGAACACACCATCCCCACCGTGAAACATGGTGGTGGCAGCATCATGTGGTGGGGTTGCTTTTCTTCAGCAGGGACAGGGAAGCTGGTCAGAGTTGATGGGATGATGGATGGAGACAAATACAGGACAATCTTAGAAGAAAAGACTTGAGACGTGGGGGGGGGGGGGGGGGGAGGTTCACCTTCCTGCAGGACAACGACCCTAAAGTACAGCCAGAGCTACAATGGAATGGATTAGATCAAAGCCTATTCATGTGTTAGAATGGCCCAGTCACAGTCCAGACCTAAATCCCATTGAGAATCTGTGGCAAGACTTGAAAATTGCTGATCACAGACGCTCTCCATCCAATCTGACAGAGCCTGAGATATTTTACAGAGAAGAAGAATGGAGGAGAAATGTCCCTCTCTAGATGTGCAAAGCTGGTAGAGACACCCCCAAAAAGACTTGTAGAGAAAGGGGGTTCTACCAAGTATTGACTCCGGGGGGCGCCATACAAATGCCCCTCCCCCCCACACTTTTCACATATTTATTTGTATCATTTTCCTTCCACTTCACAATTATGTGACACTTTGTGTCTCTCACATAAAATCCCAATACAATACATTTACGTTTTTGGTTGTAACATGAGAAGATGTGTATATATATTTTTATGGTTGAAATAGATGGACTTTTGTCTTTTTTTAACCTGACAATGTAACTGAAAAGAGTGAAATGTGGAGATCTCTTTTCTCTCGCTACAGGCCATAAAAATTCATTTCTATTATTTCTTTCCGGCTTGCGGACATTGTGGAAGGGATGTTGTGAGTTGGTTCTCGGCGTTCCTCTGTTGTGCGCGGCGTGTGAATTGATTCGTCGCTCTGTAACTCACGATGACGAATTTCATTTGTTTCAGAGAAGAACTGAATATTTAAATCTTTCTACAAATCAGTCTGAGAATCCCGCCCACAAATATCTTCTGATAGATTCCGTTTAGTTTCTTAAAGCAGAACTTCTCTCCCTCCGTCACCGATCGATCTCTGTGTGATCCTCCTTCTCTTCCTCCTCCTCCTTCTCCTCCTTCTTCTCCTCCTCCTTCCCCTCCTCTTCCCCCTCCTCCTTCTCCTCCTTCTTCCCCTCCTCTTCCCCCTCCTCCTCCTCCTTCTTCCCCCTCCTTCTCCTTCTCCTCCTTCTCCTCCTCCTTCCCCTCCTCTTCCCCCTCCTCCTCCTCCTTCTCCTCCTCCTTTCCCTCCTCTTCCCCCTCCTCCTCCTCCTCCTTCTCCTCCTCCTCCTTCTCCTCCTCCTCCTTCTCCTCCTGCTTCTCCTCCTTCCCCTCCTCCTCCTCCTCCTCCTCCTTCTCCTCCTCCTCCTCCTTCTCTTCCTCCTCCTTCCCCTCCTCCTCCTCCTTCTCTTCCTCCTCCTCCTTCTCCTCCTTCCCCTCCTCTTCCCCCTCCTCCTCCTCCTCCTCCTTCTTCCCCCTCCTTCTCCTTCTCCTCCTCCTCCCCCTCATCCTCCTCCTCCTTCTTCTCCTTCTCCTCCTCCTCCTCCTTCTCCTCCTCCACCCCCCTTTCTCCTTCTCCTCCTCCTTCTCCCCCTCCTCTTCCCCCTCCTTCTCCTCCTTCTTCCCCTCCTCCTCCCCCTCCTTCTGCTCCTCCTCCTTCTCCTCCCCCTCCTTCTACTCCTCCTCCTCCTCATCCTCTTCCCCATCCTCCTCCTCCTCCTTCTCCTCCTCCTCCTCCTCTTCCCCCTCCTCCTCCTTCTTCCCCTCCTCCTCCTCTTCCCCATCCTCCTCCTCCTCCTTCTCCTCCTCCCTCTCCTCCTCCTTCTCCTCCTCCTCCTTCTCCTCCTCCTCTTCCCCCTCCTCCTCCCTCTCCTCCTCCTCTTCCCCATCCTCCTCCTCCTCCTTCTCCTCCTCCTTCTCCCCCTCCTCTTCCCCCTCCTCCTCCCTCTCCTCCTCCTTCTCCTCCTTCTCCTCCTCCTTCTCCCCCTCATCCTCCTCCTCCTTCTCCCCCTCCTCCTTCTCCTTCTCCTCCTCCCCCTTCTTCTCCTTATCCTCCTCCTCCTCCTCTTCCTCCTCCTCCTCCTCCTCCTCTTCCTCCTCCTCCTTCTTCTTCTCCTCCTCCCATCATCAGTAATAGTTTAGATTTACTTGTTTTATACTTTTATTTTACATTTCTTCACTGTCTTCCTGGTTTCCGGCCTAGGCCACAGTGATGTCATCCATCCCAGGAGTCTTCACGGGAGGAGGAGCTTTTCTTAACTAAAGACGCCCTTCTGCTTGCATTCCTGAGGTAAGGGCAGATAGATTCCAGGGAAGGTTTTTTTTAAAGTGTTTTCTCAACAAACTAAACCATGCAGACACAGGTGGATGGGTAGGGGGAAAGGAAAGATGGATGGAGACATGGATGGATGGATGGATGGGGGAGGGTATGGATGGAGACATGGATGGATGGATGGATGGGGGAGGGTATGGATGGAGACATGGATGGGGGAGGGGATGGATGGAGACAAGGATGGATGTATGGATGGATGGAGACATGGATGGATGGATGGAGACATGGATGGATGGATGGATGGATGGGGGAGGGGATGGATGGAGACATGGTTGGATGGGGGAGGGGATGGATGGAGATGGCGCCAGGCACCTGAATTACCAAGGTGGGAGGTGTTTTTGAAGCACCTGATTGGAGCTATAGGCTCGAATAGGAGTCAAAAAAGATGACCTGCGAGTGTCATGCCTAGGGAAGCACAAAACCAAAATACACCACAAGGGGGAGAAGATTTAAATAGATGTTGGCCCGGATTCACACAGCACTTACGTGGCGTATCTCGAGATACGCCGCGTAAGTGTCAATGTGCGCCGTCGTATCTGTGCGCTGTGCCCACAGAACAAGATACGCCTGAAAATAGGCTTCATCCGACCGACGTAAGTTTCCTACGCCGTCGTATCGTGGGCGCATATTTACGCTGGCCGCAAGGGGCGCTCCCATTGATTTACGATTCAAATATGCAAATGAGTGAGATACGCCGATTCACAAATGTACTTGCGTCTGGCGCATAATATATGCGGTTTACGTAAGTTGTACGTCCTGCAAAACGTTAAGCCTCATAAAGCAGGGGTAAGTCATGTTAAGGTATGGACCAGGGAACAGCCGTCGTATTTTAGGTCGTTTACGTAGTAGTACGTGAATAGGGCTGGGCGTAGGTTACGCTCACGTCATAGGCAGTGATCCGGCATATCTTAGGGAGTAGTTCCGACGTGATTCTAAGCATGCGCACTGGGATGCGTCCACGGGACGGCGCATGCGCAGTTGGCGATTCGTATCTGTCTGACGTTCGGCCCATCATTTGCATGGGGTCACGGTTCATTTAAATGGATCACGCCCACTTCCTTCCTACTTTGAATTAGGCCAGTTTACGCCAACGATTTTACGTTACGGCGGTGCAACGTTGGGAGAATTTCCTTTGTGAATACTGTGCTCGCCGCTCTTACTACGCCGGCATAAAGATGCGCCGAGGTATGTGAATCTGGGCCTTAGTGGTAGATTCAGTAAGAGTTAGCCCGGCTTATCAGTAGATATCAGCAGATAAGCCGGCCTAACTCAGAATCTACGCCGCCCTATGTTTAAGCGTATTCTCAAACAGAGATACGCTTAAACATATCTAAGATACGACGGCTTGCGCCGTCCTATCTTAGATTGCAATATTTCGGATGGTCGCTAGGTGGTGCTTCCTTTGTGGTCGGCGTAAAATATGTAAATGAGGAGATACGCCGATTCACGAACGTACGCCCGGCCGACGCAGTACTTTTACGCCGCTTACGTTAGAGATAGGCCGCGTAAAGTTAGAGCTTAGCCCTAGATGGAATAGTAATGTCAAGTATGGCCGCTGTTCCCGCGTCGAAATTCGAATTTTTTACGTCGTTTGCGTAAGTCGTCCGTGAATAGCGATTTACGTCGTTTACGTCCACGTCGAAATCAATAGGACCGTACAGCGTACTTAGCCGCAATGCACACTGGGAAATGTAGGTGCCCGGCGCATGCGCAGTTCGCAAAAAACGTAAAAAACGTAAGGTCAAGCCCCATTAACATAAACACAACCCCCTCAAACACATTTGAATTAGGCGCCCTTACGCCCGCCGATTCAGGCTACGCCACCGTAACTTAGCAGGTAAGTACATTGAGAATCATTACTAGCCTCGCTAACTTACAGCGGCGTAGCCTAAACACGCTAAGCTACAGTACGCCGCCGTAAGTTTAGGCCAATGTGTGTGAATCTAGCTATTAGTGTTTAACTGAACTTCCACTTTAAAGTGGTTGTAAATAGAATAATTTATTTTTTCTATTCTATTTCTTTATTTTCTATTATTATTTATTCTCTTTAGAAATTGGAAAAGGATTCGAAAACGTTTTGAATTCAAAATTCGTCCGATTTAGAATTTCGGGAAAAAAAAAAAACAGTTTTGTTTCATTTCGATTCGTTAAATTAGTGTAATTTGTTTTCAAATTCTTTTTTCTATTCTATTCCTTTATTTTCTATTCTATTTTATTCTGTTTAGAAATTGGAAAACTATTCGAATTTAAAAACGATTCGAAAACTATTCAAAAACATTTTGAATTCAAAATTCATCCGATTTAGAATTTCGGAACAAAAAAAATCGTTTTGCTTCATTTTGATTCGTTAAATTTGTTTAATTAGTGTAATTTGTTTTCAAATCAATTTAGAAAAGTTTTCCTATTTCCCAAAATAATAAAATAGAAAATATAATAAAGAAATAGAACGAAAAAAAGAATTCTATTCTATTCCTTTATTTTCTATTCTATTTTATTCTCTTTGGAAATGGAAAAAACTATTCAAATTCAAAAAGTTTTTAAATGTAAAAAGGTTTGGAATTCAAATACTTTTAAAAAAGAAATTAATAGAAATGTAGCACTACCCCCGGAGGAGCTGCTGGATTTTTGGGCGGCACATTTACCTCGTGGCTCCTCCTAGGGGTGAATGATGTGTATTGCATGTTGTAGAAGTAAAGGAATGTCCAGACAGGTGCTCTTTATTGCCCAGCCGGGGGAAAACAGTAACTTGTGGTGAGGAAAGTGAAGTTGAAGAAGAAGAAGAGAGGCGTGATTCAGGCGTGATGATAGGAAACAGTCCGGCTCCCAAGCGTAACACTTCTTGCGCCACTCCCGCCGGAGTGGGTTTAGTGTACCCGGACAGGCCTCTCTCACTGACCCGGACAGGCCTCTCTCACTGACCCGGACAGGCCCCTCTCACTGACCCGGACAGACCTCTCTCACTGACCCGGACAGGCCTCTCTCTCTGACCCGGACAGGCCCCTCTCACTGACCCGGACAGGCCTCTCTCACTGACCCGGACAGGCCTCTCTCACTGACCCGGACAGGCCTCTCTCACTGACCCGGACAGGCCTCTCTCACTGACCCGGACAGGCCCCTCCCACTGACCCAGACAGGCCTCTCTCACTGACCCGGACAGGCCTCTCTCACTGATCAGGACAGGCCTCTCTCACTGACCCGGACAGGCCTCTCTCACTGACCCGGACAGGCCTCTCCCACTGACCCGGACAGGCCTCTCCCACTGACCCGGACAGGCCTCTCTCACTGACCCGGACAGGCCTCTCTCACTGACCCGGACAGGCCTCTCTCACTGACCCAGACAGACCCCTCCCACTGACCCGGACAGGCCCCTCTCACTGACCCGGACAGGCCCCTCCCACTGACCCGGACAGGCCCCTCTCACTGACCCGGACAGGCCTCTCTCACCGACCCGGACAGGCCTCTCTCATACAGACATCAGAGGAAGGAGGGGGAGGGAGGAAACTTATGCAGACAGCAGAGAAAGGAGGGGGGAGGGGAGATTCATGCAGACAGCAGAGGAAGAAGGGGGAGGGGAGACTAATGCAGACAGCAGAGGGGGGAGGGGGAGACTCATGCAGACAGCAGAGGAAGGAGGGGGAGGGGAGATTCATGCAGACAGCAGAGGAAGGAGGGGGAGGGAGGAAACTCATGCAGACAGCAGAGGGGGGAGGGGAGATTCATGCAGACAGCAGAGGAAGAAGGGGGAGGGGGAGACTAATGCAGACAGCAGAGGAAGGAGGGGGAGGGGAGATTCATGCAGACAGCAGAGGAAGGAGGGGGAGGGGAGATTCATGCAGACAGCAGAGGAAGGAGGGGGAGGGAGGAAACTCATGCAGACAGCAGAGGGGGGAGGGGGACTCATGCAGACAGTAGAGGAAGGAGGGGAAGGGGGGACTCATGCAGACAGCAGAGAAAGGAGGGGGAGACTCATGCTGATAGCAGAGAAAGGAGGGGGAGGGGGAGACTCATGCTGATAGCAGAGGAAGGGGGCAGGAGACAGAAATGTCACTCAGTGCTCTGGACTGAGACAAGTACTCACTATAGAGGGATGTGCTTTGTTCATATTTCATGTCTGAGGTTTACAACCACATTAAAGTTAGATTTGTTTGAATATTTCCAGTTTCAGTTTCCAGGCGTGTTGTGCCGCGTTCCCTTCCCCCACTCTCTCTCCTGTACATCTCCTAGACTGGCAAGGACTTCTCCTCCCTCCCGACATTTCAGCCCCGAGCCATCCTTCTGACGATCGTGTCTGCAAATAAAAAGCGCTATCAATAAGCTTTGCATTGGAAGGAGGGATATTGATTGGCGCCCCGGGTGAGGCTGATAATGGGAAGTGGAAGGAGACGCCCGGCGTGAATCTTACAAGGCCGTTATAAATCTCTGAAAGTTCCGCCTTCATCGGAGAACTGCGAGACAAACGAACACGGTGAATAGACTTTGAGAACGTCGGGAGAATCGATCACCCGGACCTCACAAATGTCCGGAGGAGGTTTCTTTCCATCGACGTCCCGGAACATTGATGGAGCCGGACGTGTTCTTCCCGATCTCCTTCCTCCGGGATTGTGGGACCCTTCTTCTCCCTTCTTCTCCCTTCTTCTCCCTTCTTCTCTCTTCTTCTCCCTTCTTCTCTCTTCTTCTCCCTTCTTCTCTCTTCTTCTCCCTTCTTCTCTCTTCTTCTCCCTTCTTCTCCCTTCTTCTCCCTTCTTCTCCCTTCTTCTCCCTTCTTCTCTCTTCTTCTCCCTTCTTCTCCCTTCTTCTCCCTTCTTCTCTCTTCTTCTCCCTTCTTCTCCCTTCTTCTCTCTTCTTCTCTCTTCTTCTCCCTTCCTCTCCCTTCTTCTCTCTTCTTCTCCCTTCTTCTCTCTTCTTCTCCCTTCTTCTTCTCCCTTCTTCTCTCTTCTTCTCCCTTCTTCTCTCTTCTTCTCCCTTCTTCTCCCTTCTTCTCCCTTCTTCTCCCTTCTTCTCTCTTCTTCTCTCTTCTTCTCCCTTCCTCTCCCTTCTTCTCTCTTCTTCTCCCTTCTTCTCTCTTCTTCTCCCTTCTTCTCCCTTCTTCTCTCTTCTTCTCCCTTCTTCTCCCTTCTTCTCTCTTCTTCTCTCTTCTTCTCCATTCTTCTCTCTTCTTCTCCCTTCTTCTCCCTTCTTCTCCCTTCTTCTCTCTTCTTCTCCATTCTTCTCTCTTCTTCTCCATTCTTCTCTCTTCTTCTCCCTTCTTCTCCCTTCTTCTCCCTTATTCTCTCTTCTTCTCTCTTCTTCTCCCTTCTTCTCCCTTCTTCTCTCTTCTTCTCCCTTCTTCTCCCTTCTTCTCTCTTCTTCTCTCTTCTTCTCCCTTCTTCTCCCTTCTTCTCTCTTCTTCTCCCTTCTTCTCCCTTCTTCTCCCTTCTTCTCCCTTCTTCTCTCTTCTTCTCCCTTCTTCTCTCTTCTTCTCCCTTCTTCTCTCTTCTTCTCCCTTCTTCTCTCTTCTTCTCCCTTCTTCTCCCTTATTCTCTCTTCTTCTCTCTTCTTCTCCCTTCTTCTCCCTTCTTCTCCCTTTTTCTCCCTTCTTCTCCCTTATTCTCTCTTCTTCTCTCTTTTTCTCCCTTCTTCTCCCTTCTTCTCTCTTCTTCTCCCTTCTTCTCCCTTCTTCTCTCTTCTTCTCTCTTCATCAGACTAAATTCCGACCGTCAAAACGCGGCGACGTAAAACACTACGACGAGCCGAGAAAAATGAAGCTCAATGCTTGCGAGCATGCGTCCACTTGATTCTGAGCGCGCGTGGGTTTTTTTCTCCATCGGAGTTGCACACAGACGATAGGAATTATCTATGTTTTTTTTTTTCATTGGACGCTGGATGCATTTGGCGCTCCCATTGATTTTCTATTCACATATGCAAATGAGGGAGATACGCCGATTCACGAACGTACGTCCGTCCGGCGTAAAGTTATGCCCCATAAAGGAGGTGTAACTCAGCAGCATCCATGCAAAGGGCTGCACCAGGGAACACAAGCCAGCGTATTTTACGTTGTTTACGTTGGACGTGAATATGACTGGGCGTAGGTTACGTTCACGCAGTAGGAAGTGAACTGACGTATCTTAGGGAGTAGTTCCGACGTGATTCTTAACATGCGCACTGGGATGCGTCCACGGGACGGCGCATGCGCCGTTCGTTATACGTATCTGTCTGGCGCTCGGCCCATCATTTGCATGGGGTCACGCCTCATTTGCATGGCTCACGCAGAGGCGTTGCTAGGGGGGTGCGGGGGGTGCGGTCCGCACCGGGTGACACCCGCTAGAGGGGTGACACCATCGCGTTTTTTTATTAATATTTTTTTTATTATTATTATTTTTAGCTGACATGCCCAGCCAGCCCTGTGCAATCCCAGCCTGCCCTGTACCACCCCAGCCTGCTCTGTGCCATCCCAGCCTGCCCTGTACCACCCCAACCTGCCCTGTATCACCCAGCCTGCCCTGTACCACCCCAGCCTGCCCTGTACCACCCTAGCCTACCATGTACCACCCTAAACTTTTCCATGCCACCCCAACTTGCCCTGTGCCACCCTAACTTGCCCTGTGCCACCCCAATCTGCCCTATGCCACCATAACTTGCCCTATACCACCCCAACCTGCCCTATACCACCCCCAACCTTTCCCATGCCATCCCAACTTGCCCTATTCCACCCCAACTTGCACTATACCACCCCAACCTGCCCTGTACCACCCTAACTTGCCCTATACCACCCCAACCTGCCCTTTGCAACCCTAACTTGCCCTATACCACCTCAAACTACACTATATCACCCCAACATGCCCTATACCACCTTAACCTGTCCTATACCACCCCACTACACCAACCTGCCACTATACCACTCTATACTACCCTAACCTGCCACTATACTGCCCTATACTATCATTTACAGGGGCTGGTTTGGGGTGCGCCCCGTGCCCGTGCGCTGCCTGCTTGGTGCTGGGCAGCCTAGACAGAGGGGGGTGACACCATGTTTTACCGCACCGGGTGACACCAACCCTATTGACGCCACTGGGCTCACGCCCACTTCCTCATACGCCGGCTTACGCCTAGGAAACCCATCGCAGTTTTGGCAGCACTGGCTTTGTGAATTCAGTGCTTGCCTCTCTGCGCTGCGTCGGCGTAGCGTACAGGAGATACGCTACGGCGGCATAAATGTGCGCCGCTGTCTGTGAATCCTGGCCGTGCTATTTTTTAAACACTGACGGAAAAAAGTTCGATGGGGCCCACACACGATCGGAATTTCCGATGGAAAAAAAAGTCTGTCTGACTTCTTTCATCGGAAAATCCGATCGGGTGTACGCGGCATTATAAAACCTTATAGCCGGTATTCCTACATGTGAGCCGAGTTTTCCGATGTAGTTGCGTCTCTCTTCCCCCGAGGCGAAAATTTCATATTTACAGAAAAAAAATAAAAGTTCTTAGAAAACAAATTATTTTCTAAAGATAATGAGGTCACGGCGGAATCCTGACCCCGCATAATAGAAAATGAAACCTCCGCTTCCCCACCTCATGTAATTAGATAGAAAACCCCGGGAATCCGTTATTATTATTAATTCCGCGTATAATCTGCAAATAAAATGGAGATTTATTTATCCAATAATTATCTCTGTAATGTGATTCAGATTCTTCCTAAAGTTCTACTCCGGCTTCCATACAAAGCTGAATATACAAAGGTGAACCATTTAACCCCCCGGAGGATTTGGCTGCCCAATGACCTGGGGCCCCTTTTTGCAATTCGGCGCTGCGTCACTCTAACTGACAATTGCGCGGTCGCGCGACGCGGCTCCCAAACAAAATTGGCGTCTTTTTTTCCCCACAAATAGAGCTTTCTTCTGGTGGTATTTTTTATTTTTTGCTGTAATAAATATCCCCAAAATATATATATATAAAAAAAACATTTTTTTCCTCAGTTTAGGGCGATACGTATTCTTCTACCTATTTTTGGTTAAAAAAAATCGCAATAAGCGTTTATTGATTGGTTTAGGCAAAAGTTATAGGGTCAGATTTTTCGTAGATCCGGCGTATGTCTGCGGTGGCATAACGTATGTAATTAGTAGTTTTACAGGCAAGTGCTTTATTCACAAAGCACTTGCCTGTAAAGTTGCGGCGGCGTAACGTAAATGACCCGGCGCAAGCCCGCCTAATTCAAATTAGCCGGGTAGGGGGCGTGGAGCATTTAAATTAAGCGTGTTCCCGCGCCGAACGTACTGCGCATGCGCCGTCCGGAAAATATCCCAGGGTGCATTGCTCCAAATGACGTCGCAAGGACATCATTGGTTTTGACGTGAACCCATTCACGGACGACTTACGCAAACGACGTACATTTTTAAATTTCGACGCGGGAACGACGGCCATACTTAACATTGGTTGCCCCTCATATAGCAGGGGCAACTTTATGCCGCGCAAACCTAACGTAAACGTTGTAACTTCACTGCATCAACCGCGCGTACGTTCAGGAATTCACGTATCTAGCTAATTTGCATACTCGACGGGGAATACGACACCTAGCGGCAAAAAAAAAAATTACATTTAAGATCCAATGGCGTAAGAGCCTTACACCTGGATCTAATGGATATCTATGCGTAACTGATTCTAAGAATCAGGCGCATAGATACGACGCCCCAGATTAGGACTTACGACGGCGTACATTGCGTTGCGCCGTCGTAAGCCCTTTGAGAATCTGGGCCATGGCGTCTACAAAATAGGGGATCGTTTTATGGCTCTTTAATTAATATATGTATATTTTTTTTGCTAGTAATGGCGGCGATCTGCGGTTTTTATCGTGACTGCGACATTACGGCGGACACATCGGACACTTTTGCCACCATTTTGGGACCATTCACATTTACACAGCAATCAGTGCTATAAAAATGCACTGATTACTGTGTAAATGACACTGGAAGGGAAGGGGTTAACCACTAGGGGGCGCTGAAGGGGTTAAGTGTGTCCTAGGGAGGGATTCTAACTTTGGGAGGGGCTGGGCTAGCTGTGACACACAACACTGGTCACTGCTCCTGATGAGAGGGATCAGACGATCAGTGTCCTGTCAATAGGCAGAACAGGGAGATGTTGGGCCAGATCCACGAAGCAGTTACGCTGGCGTATCTATTGATCTATTGATACGCCGCGTAACTTCTAGGTTGCTCCGGGGTATCTTTGTTTTGTATCCACAAAACAAGATACGCTTGAAGCTGGGCTAGATCCGACTGGCGTATGTCTTAGTACGCCGTCGGATCTAAGGTGCATATTTACGCTGGCCGCTAGGTGGCGTTTCCGTCGATTTCCACGTCGAATATGCAAATTAGCTAGATACGCCAATCCACAAACGTACGTCCGGCCGGCACATTTTTTTTTACATCGTTTCCGTAAGGCTTTTTCCGGCGTAAAGTTACCCCTGCCTCTATGAGGCGTAGCCAATGTTAAGTATGGACGTCGGGCCAGCGTCAAATTTTCCATCGTTTGCGTAAAACGTTCGCGAATAGGGCTTTTTCGTAGAATTACGTTCACGTCGAAAGCATTGGCTTGTTGCGGGTTAATTTGGAGCATGCGCACTGGGATACCCCCACGGATGGCGCATGCGCCGTTAAAAAAAAAAGAACTTCATTTACGTGGGGTCAATAGGAATTACCATACAACACGCTCACATCTGATCCATTTGAATTGCGCGCCCTTACGCCGACACAGTTACACTACGCCGCCGTAACTTACGGCGCAAATTCTTTGTGTATACGGAAAATACGCTGTAAGTTACGGCGGCGTAGTGTATCTGAGCTACGCTACGCAGGACGTAGAGATGCGCAGAGGTACGTGGATCTGGGCCTTTGTGTTTACACTGGTATGTCCCTATTCTTCAGCTCCTTGACACGATCGTGGGAACCCTGCTGACATCGAGTCCGCGGGTCCCACGGTCACGGAGCTCACGTGCGCGCACAGCGGCAAATTCAAAGTAATGTATATATACGCTACTTTGCCCAGCCGTGCCACTCTGCCGATGTATATTGGCGTGAGCCGGTCCTTAAGTGGTTAAAGCATGGATCGAAATTCAGCCAATTCAGCAGGAAGCGCACAAAGTCTGATCCATTGATGGGTAGGCTGGTTGTACTGGAGTTGATCTATCGATTGTCTGTTTTTTTCCCATACAATCACTGTCAGCAGCTCTCGCCGCCAGCAGTTTTATTGTATTCTAGCAACAGGGGGAAACCTTCCAATAGCCCGGCGGAAGGGATTGACCCGGCAGCACTGACTGTTTTGATGGGAGAATCAAGCAATTTTCTTTCCTTCAACCCGTGCACATTTATGGCGGTGATGCCAGTCCTAGACGGAATGGGTCTGCACTGTCCAAAAGAAAAGAAAAGGAAGATGGTAGTGGAGGGGAAAGGAGAACAAAGGGGGCTTGCAGAACAATTAATTACGGGAGGGACAGTCTTTTGATAAGTCCTTCTGCCGGCTATCGTCAGGGCCCTTTAAGAGCATCTTTGCACTTAACAGCAGTCCCTGCATACAGTATAGGTACGGTATAGTCTCAGCACAGATGTAATGTAGATGTGGGTCAGATATGGTAAAGGTTCAGTAAAATGCGGTATATGGTTGGTATAGGTGCAGTCTAGGTTTGGTATAAGTGCGGTGTAGAGTACAGTATGGGTGCCATATGGATTGGGTACACTTGGTGTCTTGCTCTCAGTGGCCCAGTCCCAGTTATCATGGGTAAATAACCCCATGTGTTAGTCCCCAGGATGCTGCGGTGACTTCTCACTGTAGAAGGAGGGGTGCCCTTGGCCTCTCCCCGAAAACAACAGATGACCAGCAGTGGGAAGCAGAGGGTGGAGAGGACGCTCCTGTCCAGAGCCATCTTAATAGCATCATGGGCCCCTGGGCAAAGTAATGCTATGGAGCCCCTACAAGGTTGCCCCAATCTACGCACCTACTCTCAAGAATGGAAGTACAATGGGCCAGATTCTCAAACAAGTTACGCCGGTGTATCTACAGATACACCGGCGTAAATCGAATTTCCCGCCGGCGTATCATTATTTTGTATTCACAAAACAAGATACGCCGGATTTAGGCTAGGATCCGACTAGTGTAAGACACTTACACTGTCGGATCCTAAATGTAATTCGCCGCCGGCCGCTAGATGGCGTTTACGTTCAGGTCTCATTTGTTTATGCAAATGAGCCTGCTACGCCGATTCCCGAACGAAATCGCGTTGTGTAACCGTCGCTTACGTCATTTGCGTAAGCGTAAGGTTACCCCTGCTATATGAGGGGTAACCTTATGCCAGTCCGCTGTATGCCATGTTAAGTATGGCGTCGGGTCCGCGTCGTCTTTTCCCGTCGGGTACGTAGTTTTACTAAGTCGTTCTTGAACACGTTGGCGTCATTGACGTTTTCCGTCGAGAACTGGAGCATGCGCACTGGGCTATTTTAAGCCCGGCGCATGCGCAGTTCGAACGGCACGGGGGCGCGCTTAATTTAAATACAAGCCCCCCCTTGGAATTACGCGGGGATACGCCGGGCCAATTACACTACGCCGCCCCAAACTACGGAGCAAGTGTTTGGGGAATACAGCACTTGCTCCTGTAAGTTGGGGCGGCGTAGTGTAAATGGCTTACGCGACGCCGCCGCAGGGTCTACGAGAATATGGCCCAGGATTTCTACTTTACAGTGTGTCATTTGCCACCTGTCCCCTGTCAACAAATTCAGTGTGTCGCTTGCCACCGTCACCTGCCACCAGATTCAGCGTGTCTGGAAGGGGGGGGGAGAAGGAAGGAGGGAGAGAAGAAAGGGGGAGAAAAGGAAAGCGGGGAAAAAAAAGAGAGGAGAGAGAGGAGGATACTTGAGGACTGCGGTTGAGAACCAGTAGAGAACAAGTGTTGTGGACCAGCAGCAGGCCACACTTACAAAAACTTTACTTCAAGGTGGACGACTTGAGGACACACAGCTATATCACATGTGATTCCAGAGTAAACATTTAGGTCAAATATTACTTTGCGGCACAGAATGTCCCATCCTTGGCTTCTCATCCTGCTGGTTGGCTGCAGTCGGCACTTTTCCCATTTGGACACGCGGCCAGTCCTTTCCCCAATTTCAATCCTACTGAGGGTGTCAGCACCTCGCCAGGTATTCCCCAGACACTGGAACCTTCATATCTTTTACAAAAAGGACCCCACGGAGGACTAACCACAGAGCTCAGCTCCCATCTCCATTCTCCACGTGAACTCCTCCAACCCAGTAACTTACTATATACACTCACTGGCCACTTTGCTAGTAGGGGTTGGAGCCCCTTAATTAGGTCCCCCTTGCTAGTAGTGGATTGGACCCCCTTTATTAGGTCCCTCTTGCTAGTAGTGGGTTGGATCCCCTTTAGTATGTCCCCCTTGCTAGTAGTGGGTTGGACCCCCTTTATTAGGTCCCCTTTGCTAGTAGCGGGTTGGACCCCCTTTATTAGGTCCCCCTTGCTAGTAGAGGGTTGGACCCCCTTTATTAGGTCCCCCTTGCTAGTAGCGAGTTGGACCCCCTTTATTAGGTCCCCCTTGCTAGTAGCGGGTTGGACCCCCTTTATTAGGTTCCCTTGCTAGTAGCGAGTTGGACCCCCTTTATTAGGTCCCCCTTGCTAGTAGCGGGTTGGACCCCCTTTATTAGGTTCCCTTGCTAGTAGCGGGTTGGACCCCCTTTATTAGGTCCCCCTTGCTAGTAGCGGGTTGGACCCCCTTTATTAGGTCCCCCTTGCTAGTAGAAGGTTGGACCCCCTTTATTAGGCCCCCTTGCTAGTAGTGGGTTGGACCCCCTTTATTAGTCCTCCTTGCTAGTAGCGGGTTGGACCCCCTTTATTAGTCCTCCTTGCTAGTAGTGGGTTGGACCCCCTTTATTAGTCCTCCTTGCTAGTAGTGGGTTGGACCCCCTTCGGCCTTCATTCTCGGTGGAATAGATACATCAAGGTGTTGGATACGTTCCTCAGAGATTTCCCTCCATAGTGACCTGATGACATCACACAGTTGCTGCAGATTTGTCGGCTGCACATCCATGATGGGACTTGTAGTCCGGCAACAGCTGGAGGGCCACAGGTTGAGCACCTATTGTTCTAAGGGACTGTGCCACCTAAGGGTGAAAAAGGGGAAGTACACCAACACCCCCCTTAGAAGCTACTGGCCCGGATTCAGGTAGAATTGCGCATAATTTACGAAGGCGCAGGGCAAAAACCCTTTTTTTGCCCTGCGCCCCCGCAAATTTGCTCCGCTGCCCTTGATTCACGGAGCAGGAGCTCCGTGAATTGCGTGGGCGCGCCGGCAAAATGCCCGGCGCTAGAGCACGCAATTTAAATGATCCCGTAGGGGGCGGGAATCATTTAAATTAGGCGCGTTCCCGCGCCGATCGTAGAGCGCATGCTCCGTCGGGAAACTTTCTCGACGTGCATTGCGGCAAATGACGTCGCAAGGACGTCATTTGCTTCAAAGTGAACGTGAATGGCGTCCAGCGCCATTCACGATTCACTTACGCAAACGACGTAAAATTCAAATTTCGCGACGCGGGAACGACGGGTATACGTAACATGGGCTGCCCTGCGCAAAAACCGCTGTACGTAAATGACGTAAATTGCGTACGCAGGGCTCGCGCAACGTTGTGAATCGGCGTTAGTATGCAATTTGCATACTATACGCTGAGCACAACGTGAACGCCACCTAGCGTCCTCCGCAAGAATGCAGCCTAAGATATGCGGGCATAAGAGCCTTATGCCGCGCAGATCTTAGGCTGCAGTCGGCGTAACGAGGTTCCTGAATCAGGAGCATTCGTTACGCCGGGGCAAGTATGCAATTGCGCTGTGTAACCTATGGTTACACAGGCGCAATTGCTTCTTGAATCCGGGCCAATGTTTGTAAACAAGTCAGTTGGGAATTCTGGGTGATCCACCAAATGTGGGCGTGACCAAGGTCTGGTGAATTTCCCGTATCTTGAGGATATTTCTTAGTTCAGTAATTAGGAAAAAAGAAAATAAAGCGGATTGTATCGTTTTATTTCTTCCATATTCTTCTTCTGGATCTGTATAAATCTGCACAATATATAAAGTAAACCTAAAATATTCCATCTATTCCCGGCGGAGCCGTAAAGCGGTTCTCACTCTTCGGAATGGCGGAGCGCTATAAACGCGGCGTTCTCCTCCCCGGCTATAATCGGGGGGGAGGGGGGATATATATATATACAGTATATATATACAGCCCACATTTGGTTGGGTGAGAATCTCCCTTTCGGCGGCCCCGGCTGGGCCGTCTCCTGCATTTATATTGACATTAATGCTGAATTTAATAAACATCACTAGGCCGTACCTGAAGCCTCCCCATGCACTCTTTTATTACATTTTATGATGGAGGCGATTATTAAATCTCCGTGTCGCAGCGAATCTGGATTTACTACAACATCGGCGGTTTGGGAAAGGTTATTCGCAACTAATGTGCATTTTTATTTATTTATTTTCATTTTTTTTCCCACCATAAGAAGTAGATAATCAGTCCAGAGTAAAAAAAAAAACAAAAAAAACGTTCGGCTCCCCGGCGTCTGCGGCGCGAGAGCATCTTCCTGCTGCCATAGAAACTGGCGGCGAGCGGCGACAGATGCAGCTTTGTTTGTACATATGGCCGGGACACAAATAGAATTACATGGGGATTGTAGAAGAGAAACAGAGGGACACTAAATTGCACGGCGGTGGAGATGTTTACTTTCGGCTTCCAGGGTTAGCGCTGGAAAAGCCGAGAACTGCGGGGCGGCCAATGGTGAGACGAGGAGCAGAAGAGGAACTCGGGGAGGCAATTACCGGCGTAACCGCAACTATACAGCATATGGATGCCGGCACAATTACCCCCCCTAGTCCTTGGCTATATCTGGGTCTGGCGTACATTAAACCCAAAAATGTAATATTAAAACATACCGGTAGGTGAATCCCGAAACATCAAAACTTGTTCAGTTTAACCCCTTCAATACCAGGCACTTTTACCCCCCTTCCTGCCCAGGACAATTTCCAGCTTTCAGCGCTGTCACACTTTTAATGGCAATTGCGCGGTCATACAATGATGTAACCACGTGACATTTTTGTCTTTTTTTTTTTCACCCAGAAGGACAAAACCATTAAACCTCGAGCTCGGGTCATTATCACTCACAATATCCCAGCTGAACTTCTCCCAGCTTCCTCCAGACATTCCTCAGCGAGTTATCAAGACCAAATCCTCAGCTCCAGATGAAATTAGGAATAGGTTCCCCCAGCTCTGCCACAGCTAGGTCCTCAATCACCCTCAGCCAACTCTAGTGGGACTCAGAGGGACAGCAGCCCCTGAGGCTGAGGACTCCTCCAGAAAGTCCAGACCAGTGTCGCTTCAGTCCTCGTACTATTTATGCCCCCTCCAGCCACCTACTGGGCACAACTTATTACGCCTTCAAAGTCCATTATCTGCTCTATACATATGTATTTCTATATATATGTGTATATTCTTTTTTCAATTCTAGTTATCGGGATGTGGCATTGTATTATTATTTTTTTCATATCCACAGTCCCACTCTGTGATGATCTTATTTATTATTCCATCTAGTGACCCTAATGCAATATTACATTGACTGAGGTATTGCAGTGTAGCACCCTCCTGGTACAGGACGCTAGGAAAATTTTGTTTGGGTTCTTCTGTAGTCATTGGAGCAGCAACTAAAAAAAATTGGTCTGTTCTCGGTTTCACAGGATGTCCTGGTTTGATTGCTTCCCCCTACATTCTGGAGGCTTCTAGAACATAGAGGTTTGGGAAAGTCAAATGGGCAGCCTGAATATGTATGGTGCCTCAGCCAATCCCAGGGGAGATGTGCCCAGTAGGTGGCTGGAGGAGGGCATAAATAATCTAAGGACTGAAGCAACACTGGTTTGGACCTGCTGGAGGAGTCCCCAGCCTCAGGGGCTGTTGCCCCTTTGAGAC
The DNA here is from genome assembly GCF_905171775.1 of Rana temporaria. NCBI lineage: Eukaryota > Metazoa > Chordata > Amphibia > Anura > Ranidae > Rana > Rana temporaria. The sequence goes on from NC_053491.1 coordinate 3,338,172, forward strand.
ATTCCCACTAGAGTTGGCTGATGGTGATTGAGGACCTAGCTGTGGCAGAGCTGGGGGAACCTATTCCTAATTTCATCTGGAGCTGAGGATTTGGTCTTGATAACTCACTGAGGAATGTCTGGTGGAAGCTGGGAGAAGTTCAGCAGGGATATTGTGAGTGATAATGACCCGAGCTCAAGGTTTAATGGTTGTGTCCTTCTGGGGTGCGGTCCCATACCTGGAGGGGGAGTCTGACATGCAGAGGTAGACTTCTCTTACACCTCTGGCTCAGGAGCCCTAATAAGGGTTACACTACACTAAGGTTTAATTGTTGTGTCCTTCTGGGGTGCGGTCCCATACCTGGAGGGGGGGTCTGGCATGTGGAGGTAGACTTCTCCTACACCTCTGGCTCAGGAGCCCTAATAAGGGCTACACTAACTGAGGTATTGCAGTTTAGCACCCTTCTAGTACAGAATGCTAGGAAAATCTAGTTTTGGGGTCTTCTGTAGTCATTGGAGCAGCAACCAAATTCTTTTGGCTGTTCTCATTTTCACAGGATGTCCTGGTTTGATTGCTTCCCCCTTCATTCTGGAGGCTTCTAGAACATAGAGAATTGGGAGAGTCAAATGGGCAGCCTGAATATGTATGGTGCCTCAGCCCAGGGGAGATGTGCCCAGTAGCTGGCTGGAAGGAGGACATAAATAGTCTAAGGACTGAAGCAACACTGGTCTGGACCTGCTGGAGGAGTCCCCAGCCTCAGAGGCTGTTGCCCCTTTGAGACATTCCCACTAGAGTTGGCTGATGGTGACTGATTGAGGACCTAGCTGTGGCAGAGCTGGGGGAACCTATTCCTAATTTCATCTGGAGCTGAGGATTTGGTCTTGATAACTCACTGAGGAATGTCTGGTGGAAGCAGAGGTGTAAGAGAAGTCTACCTCTGCATGTCAGACTCCCCCTCCAGGTCAACGGCGGATCCAGGGGGGGGGGGCAATCATGTCACATTGGCTTTAAAAATTTTTTTTTTTTTTTTTTTACTATTTTTTTTTAAACTGCTTTGTGGCAACGGCGGATCCGCGGGGGGGGGGGGGGGGCAACATGGCAATTGCTCCCCCCCGAGGCAATCATGTCACATTGGCTTTTAAACTGCTTTGCGGTGCCTGCAGCTCCCGCTGCCGAGTCTCTAACTCTCTCTCCCTCTCTCATCACCAGGGCTGGTAGGCTGCCTGTCCTGAGGCTGCTTTGAGCTGTAGCTGACTGCAGCGCTCCCCCTCTCTCCTGCGTGTATGACACCGGGCATCTCTGGCTGTGTGTGAGAGCTGGGTCTGTGATCGGCTGTGCTGCCTGTGCTAGACCTGCTCGTGTGATAGTAGATGGAGATGGAACACTGATTGAATCAGTGTTTTGTCTATCACACAAGCCCGTCTAGGGTGGGACTTTGCTAGAGCCGAACACAGACCTACAGCTCCTGTTTGTTCCATGACACACGTCGGGAGAGGAGATACCTGCTGTGTGTGATCGAGGCAATGCCATGGTGAGTGCCATGCACAGTGTGGCTTCATTCATATACAAAAGTGGGTCTGCACTGATATACAAAAGTGGGTCTGCATTGATATACAAAAGTGGGACTGCATTAATATACAAAAGTGGGACTGAATTTATACACAAAGGTGGGGCTGCGTTCATATGCACAGTGAGGCTGCAATGGTGGGCACTGATGAGGCTGCATTGATCTCTTGTACCATGTGTTCAGTCTCTGACCATCCCTTGTACCATGCCTGCAGTCTCTGACCATCTCTTATACCACGTCTGCAGTCTCTGACCATCCCTTGTACCACGTCTGCAGTCTCTGACCATCCCTTGTACCACGTCTGCAGTCTCTGACCATCCCTTGTACCACGTCTGCAGTCTCTGACCATCTCCTGTACCACGTCTGCAGTCTCTGACCATCTCTTATACCATTTCTGCAGTCTCTGACCATCCCTTGTACCATGCCTGCAGTCTCTGACCATCCCTTGTACCACGTCTGCAGTCTCTGACCATTTCATGTACCACGTCTGCAGTCTCTGACCATCCCTTGTACCACGTCTGCAGTCTCTGACCATCCCTTGTACTACGTCTGCAGTCTCTGACCATCCCTTGTACCACTTCTGCAGTCTCTGACCATCCCTTGTACCACGTCTGCAGTCTCTGACCATCTCCTGTACCACGTCTGCAGTCTCTGACCATCTCCTGTACCACGTCTGCAGTCTCTGACCATCTCCTGTACCACGTCTGCAGTCTCTGACCATCCCTTGTACCACGTCTGCAGTCTCTGACCATCTCCTGTACCACGTCTGCAGTCTCTGACCATCTCCTGTACCACGTCTGCAGTCTCTGACCATTTCTTGTACCACGTCTGCAGTCTTTGACCATCCCTTGTACCACGTCTGCTGTCTCTGACCATCCCTTGTACCACGTCTGCAGTCTCTGACCATCTCCTGTACCATGTCTGCAGTCTCTGACCATCTCTTGTACCATGCCTGCAGTCTCTGACCATCTCTTGTACCACGTCTGCAGTCTCTGACCATCCCTTGTACCACGTCTGCAGTCTCTGATCATCTCCTGTACCACGTCTGCAGTCTCTGACCATCTCTTGTACCATGTCTGCAGTCTCTGACCATCCCTTGTACCACGTCTGCAGTCTCTGACCATCTCCTGTACCACGTCTGCAGTCTCTGACCATCTCTTGTACCATGTCTGCAGTCTCTGACCATCTCTTGTACCATGTCTGCATTCTCTGACCATCTCTTGTACCATGTCTGCAGTCTCTGACCATCTCCTGTACCACGTCTGCAGTCTCTGACCATCTCTTGTACCATGTCTGCAGTCTCTGACCATCTCCTGTACCACGTCTGCAGTCTCTGACCATCTCTTGTACCATGTCTGCAGTCTCTGATCATCTCCTGTACCATGTCTGCAGTCCCTGACAATCGTCTACAAACTATGGGATAGATTTATGGCATTTATATTTAAATATTTTTTACTAGTAATGGCGGCGATCATTGATTTTTTAGCGGTACTGCAACATTGCAGCGGACACATCGGACACCTAATTGAGTTCTGTAAGCAACACCTTATTTTCTGGCAGTGCCCCTCCCGAGACTAGACTCTGGATCCGCCCTTGCTCCAGGTATGGGACAGCACCCCCGAAGGACACAACCATTAAACCTTGAGCTCGGGTCATTATCACTCACAATATCCCAGCTGAACTTCTCCCAGCTTCCACCAGACATTCCTCAGTGAGTTATTAAGACCAAATCCTCAGTTCCAGATGAAATTAGGAATAGGTTCCCCCAGCTCTGCCACAGCTAGGTCCTCAATCACCATCAGCCAACTCTAGTGGGACTCAGAGGGACAGCAGCCCCTGAGGCTGAGGACTCCTCCAGCAGGTCCAGACCAGTGTCGCTCCAGTCCTCATACTATTTATGCCCTCCTCCAGCCACCTACTGGGCACATCTCCCCTGGGATTGGCTGAGGCACCATAAATATTCAGGCTGCCCATTTGACTCTCCCAAGCCTCTATGTTCCAGAAGCCTCCAGAATGCAGGGAGACACAATCAAACCAGGACAGTCTGTGAAACCGAGAACCGCCCCAAATTTTTTAGTTGCTGCTCCAATGACTACAGAAGAACCCAAACTAAATGTTCCTAGCGTCCTGTACCAGGAGGGTGCTACACTGCAATACCTCAGTCAATGTAATATTGCATTATGGCCCCTAGATGGAGCTGTCGAGCATAGGAAAAAACATATTAGACACATTATGGGGTTTATTTGTGAAAATATTTACAAATTGACCCTATGGGGTTGATTTACTAAAGCTGGAGCACTCGGAATCTGGTGAAGCTGGGCATTGTAGCCAATCAGCTTCTAACTTCAAGCGGGAGTTCACCCATAAAACAATTTTTCCCCTTAGATGGATGCTAGATGGATGCTCGTTTTGTCTAGGGGAATCGGCTAGTTGTTTTAAAATATGATCCGTACTTACCGTTTTCGAGATGCATCTTCTCCGTCGCTTCCGGGTATGGGTCTTCGGGAGCGGGCATTCCTTCTTGATTGACAGTCTTCCGAGAGGCTTCCGACGGTCGCATCCATCGCGTCACTCGTAGCCGAAAGAAGCAGAACGTCGGTGCGGCTCTATACTGCGCCTGCGCACCGACGTTCGGCTTCTTTCGGAAAATCGTGACGCGATGGATGCGACCGTCGGAAGCCTCTCGGAAGACTGTCAATCAAGAAGGAACGCCCATTCCCGAAGCCCATACCCGGAAGCGACGGAGAGGATGCATCTCGTAAACGGGTAAGTACGGCTCATATTTTAAAACAAATAGCCGATTCCCCTAGAGAAAACGAGCAGGAATCTAAGGGGAAAAAGTGTTATGTACAGGTGAACTCCCGCTTTAAGCTTTGGCAATAAAACCTGCAAGCTGATTGGTTTCTCTGGAGATCTGCACCAGATTTTGTACTCTCCAGTTTTAGTAAATAACCCCTCAGTGTCTGAAAGGAGAAGGGCGCCGGTTTTAGAGTTACGTAACACGGAAGGCGCATTAATTAAGAGTATGATTGGTACAGATGAAAAAAAAAAATGCTGATCCGTAGCAAAATCTTCCATTATGTTCCAGAATGTGGGCTGGAAGAATGATGACTTCTAACACCGGCAATCTGCTGGTTATAGCGCAGAAGTTTGTTCTTACTGGTCGCCGCGAGGGAAGCTTGAATAAATGTGATCATTTTTTAAAAGGAACTTTCTCCAGTCGTACCGAAGCGCCGTGCTTAGTATGCATTCCTCGTACCCGCCCCGCACTCCCTGAAGCGCTAGGAGAGGAAAAAAAAGTATTTTATTTTGAATTGCTGGATACATATTAGAACTTAGTTATGCATTTGCATCTCTGTTTACTGCGACACGGGAAAAATGACAAGCGCCTGCAGCATCTTCTAACTTTTACATTGTAGCCTTTCGTCCGGAGAACGCTGAGGAATACTTCACAGAATAGTTCCCAAAGTGCACCTGACCCGGAGCAAAGTGCCCAAAGGTAACAATTGTGATGGAACGCATTGAACCTCCCCACCTGTAGGTGGCTCTGTGCCATTATTACCTTCCCGCCTGTAGGTGGCTCTGTGCCATTATTACCTCCCCACCTGTAGGTGGCTCTGTGCCATTATTACCTCCTCACCTGTAGGTGGCTCTGTGCCATTATTACCTCCTCACCTGTAGGTGGCTCTGTGCCATTATTACCTCCTCACCTGTAGGTGGCTCTGTGCCATTATTACCTCCCCACCTGTAGGTGGCTCTGTGCCATCATTACCTCCTCACCTGTAGGTGGCTCTGTGCCTTGGCTCTGTGCCATTATTACCTCCCCGCCTGTAGGTGGCTCTGTGCCATTATTACCTCCCCACCTGTAGGTGGCTCTGTGCCATTATTACCTCCCTGCCTGTAGGTAGCTCTGTGCCATTATTACCTCCCCGCCTGTAGGTGGCTCTGTGCCATTATTACCTCCCCGCCTGTAGGTGGCTCTGTGCCATTATTACCTCCCCGCCTGTAGGTAGCTCTGTGCCATTATTACCTCCCCGCCTGTAGGTGGCTCTGTGCCATTATTACCTCCCCGCCTGTAGGTAGCTCTGTGCCATTATTACCTCCCCGCCTGTAGGTGGCTCTGTGCCATTATTACCTCCCCGCCTGTAGGTAGCTCTGTGCCATTATTACCTCCCCGCCTGTAGGTGGCTCTGTGCCATTATTACCTCCCCGCCTGTAGGTAGCTCTGTGCCATTATTACCTCCCCGCCTGTAGGTGGCTCTGTGCCATTATTACCTCCCCGCCTGTAGGTGGCCCGACTTTCTCACCTCCTGGTGAACACCACATCTGCTGTAGAAGTGCCAGCAAGGGATGGAGCTTGTCCCAGCTCCTGTAGTCACTGGAAGGAAGAGAGGAATGATCTCTGGTGCCGCACATCCATGGAGTTCTATGGTGGTAATAAGAGAGACAACTTCAGTCATGGCTACCACCAGGCCACGCTCCCACCAGGCCACACTTCCAACACGTTTCACTCTTCCAGGGCTTAGTCATGGGGATACCGGATACTGGTTAGTACTTACGCCCCATGTTGGGCTTGCAGGCCCATCGCTACAGGCCAGGCAAAACAAACAATTGCTTGGGGCCCCCGAGCTGGCCTGGGGCCCCCAACTTCCCCTCCTCCTCCTGCCTCCTGGAGTCCTGTCATTCCGGCCAGGTACCACTCGTGGTACAGGAGATTCAGTTTCCTGTTCCCGGCCGGACAAACAGGAAGTGCACACTGAGTGCTCACTTCCTTTCAGTCCAACCGGTAACACAGGAAACTGAATCTCCTGTACCGCGCGGTTCCCGGCCCAGGCACTATTTGATACGGGACTGGGGACCCATAATGATAGAACACTGGACTGACAGGAGGAAGAGGAGCTTGGTCATGCTACAGCGGCAACCTACAGGGAAGAAGGGGAGGTGAGAATAGAGAAACATAGGGACTGGGGGGGAGTAAGAACATGGGTGTAAAACATTTGTGAAGCGCTAACGTAGGCTTTGCGTGCGGGAGGGGGGGGTGATTGGGGGCCCCCCATTTTGCTTGGGGCCCCCAAATTCCTTCAAACGGCCCTGCCTGCTTGTGTCCTTTTCCTGCTGGTCAGTGAAGCTTCGCCCAGGGCCGGCCTTTGGGGTGTGCGAGCTGTGCAGATGCACAGGGCGCCATGGGCAACAGGGGGCGCCCTGCGGCACACACAACTCACAGAATGTGAGTCACATCAGGGCCGATCCTAGATGGGGTGCAGTTCACCCAGGCGCCACAGAGGTGGGGGCGCTCAAGCCCCAGCCTGCCCTATACCACCCCAGCCTGCCCTATGCCACCACAACCTGCCCTATACCACCCCAACCTGCCCTATGCCACCACAACCTGCCCTATACCACCCCAACCTGCCCTATGCCACCACAACCTGCCCTATACCACCACAACCTGCCCTATGCCACCGTAACCTGCCCTATACCACCACAACCTGCCCTATGCCACCGCAACCTGCCCTATGCCACCGCAACCTGCCCTATGCCACCGCAACCTGCCCTATGCCACCGAAAACCTGCCCTATGCCACCGCAACCGGCCCTATACCACCCCAACCTGCCCTATGCCACCGCAACCTGCCCTATGCCACCGCAACCTGCCCTATGCCACCGCAAACGGCCCTATACCACCCCAACCTGCCCTATGCTACCGCAACCTGACCTATGCCACCGCAACCTGCCCTATACCACCCCAACCTGCCCTATGCTACCACAACCTGACCTATGCAACCACACCCTGCCCTATGCCACCCCAGCCTGCCCTATATCACCCCAACCTGCCCTATATTGCCCCAGCGGTCCCAATACCACCCTATACTTGAATTTACAGGGGCCATTTGGGGGGGGGGGGGCCACAGGATTATCTCGTACAGGGCGCCTGAACACCTAAGGCCGGCCCTGGCTTCGCCTCTCCACCTCTATGGCTGCCGGTCTCCGAGTCTGACTCCTAACCATGACATTATTCCTCCAAGCACAACGTTTTCTGCACAAAGATGGCACAAGGGTCTCTTTGGGTCATGAGAGCGTTTATCTTCATCTAGAACAGCAAGCAAACACCGGAGTTCTCGGTTCTTGAGGTTTACATTAAGTCAGAGATAAGAACGATCCGGTAGGTGTTCTGTAAACGTAGTTGTCTCTCGGATTCTGAAAGACTCCTAATAAATTAGATTGCATTTTGTGTTAAGAATGAGAAGAGAATATTTCTGCGAGTGCCTCGGGCTCCGGAATAACTAAGCATATATACACGGGGAAGTGTATGGAATTTCATAGCTTGCCGTATCACTAATGTGATTTTCTCTTGGTTATCATCGCTGTCATGGAAGTATCAAATGCAAATGTTATGTATACATGGGGTGACGCCGAGAACCCAACGCTGCAGCGCAAACGTGTCTCCTGGCGATTGTGTCTATTGGCTTCCATACTCTACAATCAGCTGTTTTTATAAGGAAGTCATCAAAACCTTACACTGCGGAGTGCGTGCCAAGCGGAGCTTTTCACACAGTTTCCCGCACCCAGCTAATGTGTAAGGTGAAGCCTACAGGCTTAGAGAGTTCAGTCTGTAAATGGGTAGAAAACTGGCAAAAAGACCGAATTCAGAGAGTACCCCCAAGGTTCTGTGTTATTAGTGGAGTACCCCAAGGTTCATTGTTATTAGTGGGGTACCCCAAGGTTCTGTGTTATTAGTGGGGTATCCCAAGGTTCTGTGTTATTAGTGGGGTACCCCAAGGTTCAGTGTTATTAGTGGGGTACTCCAAGGTTCAGTGTTATTAGTGGTGTACCCCAAGGTTCGGTGTTATTAGTGGGGTACCCCAAGGTTCAGTGTTATTAGTGGGGTACTCCAAGGTTCAGTGTTATTAGTGGTGTACCCCAAGGTTCAGTGTTATTAGTGGGGTACCCCAAGGTTCAGTGTTATTAGTGGGGTACTCCAAGGTTCAGTGTTATTAGTGGTGTACCCCAAGGTTCGGTGTTATTAGTGGGGTACCCCAAGGTTCAGTGTTATTAGTGGGGTACTCCAAGGTTCAGTGTTATTAGTGGGGTACTCCAAGGTTCAGTGTTATTAGTGGTGTACCCCAAGGTTCAATGTTATTATTGCTGTACCCCAAGGTTCAGTGTTATTAGTGGTGTACCCCAAGGTTCAGTGTTATTATTGGTGTACCCCAGGGTTCAGTGTTATTATTGGTGTACCCCCAGGGTTCAGTGTTATTAGTGGTGTACCCCAAGGTTCGGTGTTATTAGTGGGGTACCCCAAGGTTCAGTGTTATTAGTGGGGTACTCCAAGGTTCAGTGTTATTAGTGGTGTACCCCAAGGTTTAGTGTTATAAGTGGGGGACTTCAAGGTTCAGTGTTATTAGTGGTGTACCCCAAGGTTTAGTGTTATAAGTGGGGGACTCCAAGGTTCAGTGTTATTAGTGGTGTACCCCAAGGTTCAGTGTTATTAGTGGTGTACCCCAAGGTTCAGTGTTATTAGTGGTGTACCCCAAGGTTCAGTGTTATTAGTGTTTTACCCCAAGGTTCAGTGTTATTAGTGGTGTACCCCAAGGTTCGGTGTTATTAGTGGGGTACCCCAAGGTTCAGTGTTATTAGTGGGGTACTCCAAGGTTCAGTGTTATTAGTGGGGTACTCCAAGGTTCAGTGTTATTAGTGGTGTACCCCAAGGTTCAGTGTTATTATTGGTGTACCCCAAGGTTCAGTGTTATTAGTGGTGTACCCCAAGGTTCAGTGTTATTATTGGTGTACTCCAGGGTTCAGTGTTATTATTGGTGTACCCCCAGGGTTCAGTGTTATTAGTGGTGTACCCCAAGGTTCGGTGTTATTAGTGGGGTACCCCAAGGTTCAGTGTTATTAGTGGGGTACTCCAAGGTTCAGTGTTATTAGTGGTGTACCCCAAGGTTTAGTGTTATAAGTGGGGGACTTCAAGGTTCAGTGTTATTAGTGGTGTACCCCAAGGTTTAGTGTTATAAGTGGGGGACTCCAAGGTTCAGTGTTATTAGTGGTGTACCCCAAGGTTCAGTGTTATTAGTGGTGTACCCCAAGGTTCAGTGTTATTAGTGGTGTACCCCAAGGTTCAGTGTTATTAGTGTTTTACCCCAAGGTTCAGTGTTATTAGTGGTGTACCCCAAGGTTCGGTGTTATTAGTGGGGTACCCCAAGGTTCAGTGTTATTAGTGGGGTACTCCAAGGTTCAGTGTTATTAGTGGGGTACTCCAAGGTTCAGTGTTATTAGTGGTGTACCCCAAGGTTCAGTGTTATTATTGGTGTACCCCAAGGTTCAGTGTTATTAGTGGTGTACCCCAAGGTTCAGTGTTATTATTGGTGTACTCCAAGGTTCAGTGTTATTAGTGGTGTACCCCCAGGGTTCAGTGTTATTAGTGGTGTACCCCAAGGTTCGGTGTTATTAGTGGGGTACCCCAAGGTTCAGTGTTATTAGTGGGGTACTCCAAGGTTCAGTGTTATTAGTGGTGTACCCCAAGGTTTAGTGTTATAAGTGGGGGACTTCAAGGTTCAGTGTTATTAGTGGTGTACCCCAAGGTTTAGTGTTATAAGTGGGGGACTCCAAGGTTCAGTGTTATTAGTGGTGTACCCCAAGGTTCAGTGTTATTAGTGGTGTACCCCAAGGTTCAGTGTTATTAGTGGTGTACCCCAAGGTTCAGTGTTATTAGTGGTGTACCCCAAGGTTCAGTGTTATTAGTGGTGTACCCCAAGGTTCAGTGTTATTAGTGGTGTACCCCAAGGTTCAGTGTTATTAGTGTTTTACCCCAAGGTTCAGTGTTATTAGTGGGGTACTCCAAGGTTCAGTGTTATTAGTGGTGTACCCCAAGGTTCAGTGTTATTAGTGTTTTACCCCAAGGCTCAGTGTTATTAGTGGTGTACCCCAAGGTTCAGTGTTATTAGTGGTGTACCCCAAGGTTCAGTGTTATTAGTGGTGTACCCCAAGGTTCAGTGTTATTAGTGTTTTACCCCAAGGTTCAGTGTTATTAGTGGGGTACTCCAAGGTTCAGTGTTATTAGTGGAGTACCCCAAGGTTCAGTGTTATTAGTGGAGTACCCCAAGGCTCAGTGTGTTACGTACCTGGTTACCAGAGTCTGATGCAGGGTAGCCTCTCTTACGGCTCTGGTTCGCGAGCCACTGAATATGGGAACAGCGGACTCGGAGCACAGAGGGGTAGGAGCGCCGAGGTGGTGATGAGTAGACGCAGGTGGACGAATACCTCTGGTGAGAAGATGCTGAAACGCTGAAGCGGAGGATGGGTCAGCGACCCGCACGGAAGCTGCGACTACAGCGGCACAAGCTGGTAAATAGTTCAGGTGTACTGGAACAGCAGAGTCAGACAAGCCGGGTCATAACAGGTAAGCATACAGGTAGATGACACTTTGTGCAGAGACAGTTCTATGTACAGGAAACATGCGCTACTTCACATGCTAACTTTACACCCCCCCCAAGGTACGAAATTTAAAGGAATATTTCACTTTTATTGTTTCACTTTTAGCATTATTAAATTCACTGCTCCCGAAAAAACGGCCGTTTTTAAAACTTTTTTTTGCATTGATACATGTCCCCTGGGGCAGGACCCGGGTCCCCAAACACTTTTTAGGACAATAACTTGCATATTAGCCTTTAAAATTAACACTTTAGATTTCTCCCATAGACTTTAACAGGGTGTTCCGTGGCTTGAGTCGAACATGAGTTCGACTCAAACTCGAAGCTTATCCCTAGTGGAGAAGGATTTGGTGTTCCGGTAGATCATAGACATATTAATCATACATTTGAGGAGAAGAACAGCTGGGAAGCCAATGGTGGAGAAGGATTCGGGGTTCCGGTAGATCATAGACGTATTAATCATACATTCGAGGAGTAGAACAGCTGGGAAGAGAAAGGTGGAGAAGGATCCGGTGTTCTGGTAGATCATAGACATATTAATCATACATTTGAGGAGGAGAACAGTTGGGAAAGTCAATGGTGGAAAAGGATCTGGATGTTTTGGTAGATCATAGAATCATACATTCTAGGGGGAGAACAGCAGAGAAGTCAATGGTGGAGAAGGATCCGGTGTTCCAGAAGATCGTAGATGTATTAATCATACATTCGATGAGGAGATCAGCTGAGAAGTCAATGGTGGAGAAGGATCTGGTGATCTGGTAGATTATAGACTTATTAATTATACATTTGAGTAGGAGAACAGCTGAGAAGTCAATGGTGGAAAAGGATCTGGTATTCCGGTAGATTATAGACTTATTAATCATACATTCGAGGAGTAGAACAGCTGAGAAGTCAATGGTGGAGAAGGATCCGGTGTTCCGGTAGATCATAGACCCATTAATGATACATTCGAGGAGGAGAACAGCTGAGAAGTCAATACTGGAGAAGGATCCGGTGTTCCGGTAGATCATAGACGTATTAATCATACATTTGAGGAGAAGAACAGCTACAGTAAGAGGCCAATGGTGGAGAAGGATCCGGTGTTCCGGTAGATCATAGACATATTAATCATACATTCGAGGAGTAGAACAGCTAAGAGGCCAATGGTGGAGAAGGATCCGGTGTTCCGGTAGATCATAGACATATTAATCATACATTCGAGGAGTAGAACAGCTGGGAAGCCAATGGTGGAGAAGGATTCGGTGTTCCGGTAGATCATAGACATATTAATCATACATTTGAAGTGTAGAACAGCTGGGAAGCCAATGGTGGAGAAGGATTCGGTGTTCCGGTAGATCATAGACATATTAATCATACATTTGAAGTGTAGAACAGCTGGGAAGCCAATGGTGGAGAAGGATCCGGTGTTCCGGGAGATCATAGATGTATTAATCATACATTTGAGGAGGAGAACAGCTGGGAAGCCAATGGTGGAGAAGGATCCGGTGTTCCGGTAGATTATAGACGTATTAATCATACATTCGAGGAGTAGAACAACTGGGAAGCCAATGGTGGAGAAGGATCCGGTGTTCCGGTAGATCATAGACGTATTAATCATACATTCGAGGAGTAGAAAAGCTGGGAAGCCAATGGTGGAGAAGGATTCGGTGTTCCGGTAGATCATAGACGTATTAATCATACATTTGAGGAGAAGAACAGCTAAGAGGCCAATGGTGGAGAAGGATCCGGTGTTCTGGTAGATCATAGACGTATTAATCATACATTCGAGGAGAAGAACAGCTGGGAAGCCAATGGTGGAGAAGGATTCGGTGTTCCGGTAGATCATAGACGTATTAATCATACATTCGAGGAGTAGAACAGCTGGGAAGTCAATGGTGGAGAAGGATCCGGTGTTCCGGTAGATACGATACTGAACATATTTCTAGTCTGCTACTGTTGGATATAATTTTTCTCACGATAGGATTGTGCATGGATACAGTTAATTAGCATACATATAGCTTTTCTCTTATATTGTGTGCTGTTGGCTTTGAGCGGTCCTTACCTCGTATGATTATCTTTGTCTTTTGAACTTCATTATGTTAGTATGTTGAACTTTCCATTATCTTTCCTCATGTATAGGATTGCTGATTGCATGTGTGTTTAATAGACCAATGCTGGATAAGGATCCGGTGTTCCGGTAGATCATAGACGTATTAATCATACATTCGAGGAGTAGAACAGCTGGGAAGAGAAAGGTGGAGAAGGATCCGGTGTTCTGGTAGATCATAGACATATTAATCATACATTTGAGGAGGAGAACAGTTGGGAAAGTCAATGGTGGAAAAGGATCTGGATGTTTTGGTAGATCATAGAATCATACATTCTAGGGGGAGAACAGCAGAGAAGTCAATGGTGGAGAAGGATCCGGTGTTCCAGAAGATCGTAGATGTATTAATCATACATTCGATGAGGAGATCAGCTGAGAAGTCAATGGTGGAGAAGGATCTGGTAGATTATAGACTTATTAATTATACATTTGAGTAGGAGAACAGCTAAGAAGTCAATGGTGGAAAAGGATCTGGTATTCCGGTAGATTATAGACTTATTAATCATACATTCGAGGAGTAGAACAGCTGAGAAGTCAATGGTGGAGAAGGATCCGGTGTTCCGGTAGATCATAGACCCATTAATGATACATTCGAGGAGGAGAACAGCTGAGAAGTCAATACTGGAGAAGGATCCGGTGTTCCGGTAGATCATAGATGTATTAATCATACATTTGAGGAGGAGAACAGCTAAGAGGCCAATGGTGGAGAAGGATCCGGTGTTCCGGTAGATCATAGACGTATTAATCATACATTTGAGGAGAAGAACAGCTACAGTAAGAGGCCAATGGTGGAGAAGGATCCGGTGTTCCGGTAGATCATAGACATATTAATCATACATTCGAGGAGTAGAACAGCTAAGAGGCCAATGGTGGAGAAGGATCCGGTGTTCCGGTAGATCATAGACATATTAATCATACATTCGAGGAGTAGAACAGCTGGGAAGCCAATGGTGGAGAAGGATTCGGTGTTCCGGTAGATCATAGACATATTAATCATACATTCGAGGAGTAGAACAGCTGGGAAGCCAATGGTGGAGAAGGATTCGGTGTTCCGGTAGATCATAGACATATTAATCATACATTTGAAGTGTAGAACAGCTGGAAAGCCAATGGTGGAGAAGGATTCGGTGTTCCGGTAGATCATAGACATATTAATCATACATTTGAAGTGTAGAACAGCTGGGAAGCCAATGGTGGAGAAGGATCCGGTGTTCCGGGAGATCATAGAAGTATTAATCATACATTTGAGGAGGAGAACAGCTGGGAAGCCAATGGTGGAGAAGGATCCGGTGTTCCGGTAGATTATAGACGTATTAATCATACATTCGAGGAGTAGAACAACTGGGAAGCCAATGGTGGAGAAGGATCCGGTGTTCCGGTAGATCATAGACGTATTAATCATACATTCGAGGAGTAGAAAAGCTGGGAAGCCAATGGTGGAGAAGGATTCGGTGTTCCGGTAGATCATAGACGTATTAATCATACATTTGAGGAGAAGAACAGCTAAGAGGCCAATGGTGGAGAAGGATCCGGTGTTCTGGTAGATCATAGACGTATTAATCATACATTTGAGGAGAACAGCTGGGAAGCCAATGGTGGAGAAGGATCCGGTGTTCCGGTAGATACGATACTGAACATATTTCTAGTCTGCTACTGTTGGATATAATTTTTCTCACGATAGGATTGTGCATGGATACAGTTAATTAGCATACATATAGCTTTTCTCTTATATTGTGTGCTGTTGGCCTTGAGCGGTCCTCACCTCGTATGATTATCTTTGTCTTTTGAACTTCATTATGTTTGTATGTTGAACTTTCCATTATCTTTCCTCATGTATAGGATTGCTGATTGCATGTGTGTTTAATAGATTCTTTGGAACAAAAGCATAGAAGCTTTCTTTCAGCATTCCACAAGGAAAAGGCCTTCAGACCGACACGGGAAACACTTCTACACTCTGGGCTGGATTCAGGTAGCTGCGCCCCTTCTTACGGCGGTGCAGCGTATCGTATTTACGCTGCACCGCCATAAGTTTGAGAGGCAAGTGCTGTATTCACAAAGCACTTGCCTCCTAACTTACGGCGGCGTAGCGTAAATGGGGCCGGCGTAAGCGCGCGTCATTTAAATGATGTTGAGGGGGGTGTGTTTTATTTAAATTAGGTTGACCCTGCGCATTTTACGTTTTTTACGAACGGCGCATGCGTCGTTCATTAAAAAATCCCAGTGCGCATGCTCGAAATTCCGACGCAAATCGTCATTGCTTTCGACGTGAACGTAAATTACGTCCAGCCCTATTCGCGAACGACTTACGCAAACGACGTAATAAATTCAAATTTCGAAGCGGGAACAACGTCCATACTTAACATTGGCTGCGCCACCTAATAGCAGGAGCAACCTTATGCCGAAAAAGCCTAACGTAAACAGCGTAAATAAATTGCGCCGGCCGTACGTACATTTGTGAATCGGCGTATCTAGGTAATTTGCATATTCTACGCCGAAAACAACAGCGGCCAACGTAATATTGCACACAATTCTACGCCGCCGCATTCAAGTTACGTCGGCGGAGGAAGCCTATTTTTTTAGCGTATCTGCCTTTGAGAATCGGCGTAACGCTACGCCAGCGCAGATTTGAAATTACGGCGGCGTATCTGGAGATACGCCGCTGTAAAAGCTTCCTGAATCTACCCCACTCTGAAGAAAGTTACATTTTTCTATAATGGGGTACAAGCAGAGGCATTGCTAGGGGTGACTATTGGGGCTATAGCCCGTGAGTATGGGGCCCACAGCCCAGAATCTCTGTCCCGGTGCAGAATGTAGGGGTCACAGGGGCGGACTAAGCCGTGTTAGCACTGGCTCCGGCTCCGCCCCGCCTCCACCTGACTACTCTTGGTCACTGGTTGCTAAAGCGGCCTAGCGTCTAGCAACCAGTGACATCACAGATGCAACTCCCTTCCTGCCCAGCATTCAAAGCGGAGGAGGATTCCACCTCCTCCTCCTACGTGCTAGTGCTCATGGGGCCTGGCCTGGGACTCCTGGACTGGATGATCTCGCCGCAGGACTGGTTGCAGCGTGGAGTGCAAACCAGCATCATATAACAGGTAGGGGGAGCCCTGGGCAGCCAGGAAGAGCCCAGGAGGGAGAGAGAGAGAGAGAGGACACCGCCACCCTGAGCAGCATCCCCAGGGCCTCCCAGAGCCTTCACTCCTCCAACCTACTCTTCCAGCTTACTGTGACTGGAGCAGGAAGAAGACAGGCTAGCCAAGGACGGGCGGGAGGTAGGTGGATGACACATGCCTACCCACACAGATAGGGGCTGGGGCAGTAGGGACTGCAGGCAGGGCTAGGGGGTCTCTCATTCACCCCATCTCTCTTACCCTCCCTCACCCCCCAGTCACCCCCTCTCTCTCTTTCACCCCTTTTCAGATACCCCCTCTCTCTCACACACACACCCTGATGTAAGGGGGAAGCTCTCTGGGCACCCTGATGTAAGGAAGGCGGTCTCTGGGGACCCTGATCTAAAAGGGAGGCTCTCTGGGGACCCCGCTGTAAGTAGGGGCTCTCTGGGGACCCTGATGTAAGGGGGAGGCTTTCTGGGGACCCTGATGAAAGGATAAGGGTTTCTGGGGACCCTGGTGTAAGGGGGAGGCTCTCTGGGGACCCTGATGTAAGGGGGAGGCTTTCTGGGACTCTGATGTAAGGGGAAGGCTCTCTGAGGACCCTGATGTAAGAGGGGGGCTCTCTGGGGACCCTGATGTAAAGGGGGGGCTCTCTGGGGACCCTGATGTAAGAGGGAGGCTTTCTGTGGAGTTTTATGTAAGGAGGTCTCTGGGAACCCTGATGTAAGGGGGATTCACACTCAGATATGTAAATTATATACACCTTACATCACCTTCCTCACCACCCCTACCAACCTCCCTCACCACCCCTACATCACCTTCCTCACCACCCCTACCAACCCCCCTCACCACCCCTAAATCACCTCACTCACCACCCCTACATCACCTCCCTCACCACCCCTACCCACATCCCTTACCACCCCTACATCACCTCCCTCACCACCCCTACCCACCTCCCTCACCACCCCTACATCACATCCCTCACCACCCCTACCCACCTCCCTCACCACCCCTACATCACCTCCTTCACCACCCCTACATCACCTCCCTCACCACCCCTACCCACCTCCCTCACCACCCCTACATCACCTCCTTCACCACCCCTACATCACCTCCATCACCACCCCTACATCACCTCCCTCACCACCCCTACCCACCTCCCTCACCACCCCTACATCACCTCCCTCACCACCCCTACCCACCTCTCTCACCACCCCTACCCACCTCCCTCACCACCCCTACTTCACCTCCCTCACCACCCCTACCCACCCCCCTCACCACCCCTAAATCACCTCACTCACCACCCTTACATCACCTCCCTCACCACCCCTACCCACCTCTCTCACCACCCCTACCCACCTCCCTCACCACCCCTACATCACTTCCCTCACCACTCCTACATCACCTCCCTCACCACCCCTACATCACCTCCCTCACCACCCCTACCCACCTCCCTCACCACTCCTACATCACCTCCCCCCTCACCAACCCTACATCACCCCCCTTACCACCCCTACATCACCTCCCTCACCACCCCTACCCACCTCCCTCACTACCCCTACATCACCTCCCTCACCACCCCTACATCACCTCCCTCACCACCTCTACCCACCTCCCTCACACATTACATGAATCAAAACACTTTTTTATGCTAAATGGACACCTTGGTTCATATACAGACATCCATCCATTTTCTATTTTACCTGATGTTGATATATTTATATTTAATGTATCGTATTATTTTATTTCCTTTAGAAGTATTAGATTACACAAACTATTTGTATTTTGTGTTTATCCTTTTTTAATCACATATTTTATTTTAATATAAATATCATACATGTTTGTATCTTTATATTATTATACAATAAAAAGTTTGTAAACAAAAAAAAAGTAATAAAACATAAAGGCCCAGATTCACAAAGCACTTACGCCGACGTATAACAAGTTACGCCAACGTAAGTGCAAATGTGCGCCGTCGTATCTGTGCGCCAGACCCACAAACAGATCTGCCCCTTAAACCAGGCTATACCCCGCCGATGTAGCTTGCTTACGCCGGCGTAGTTTAGGCGCACATTTAGGCTGGGTGCATGGTGCCGCTCCCATTGATTAGCCATTCAAACATGCAAATGAGGGAAATACAGCGATTCACCAACGTGTGTGCGCCCGGCGCATGCTACGCGAGGTGCGCGTAAGTCATAGCACTACTGCGTCCACAGGCACGTAGGAGGGCACGGGAGAGGATATATCGAACGCGGGTGGGAAGACCGCCCTCCAGGTGAGCACCTCCAGGTAATCACTGTCTGCTCAAGAACCAGATAGGTGCTGGCAATGCACAGGATATGCAGATAGGGAAATGGATGGACAGCCGCACTCCAAAAAAGTCTTAAAAAAGACGTGCTCTTTATTGATATAGGAAAAATGCACAGCATACAATCAGCATACAGTGGGGAAAACAGCGGACGCGTTTCGCATTGGATTTCAATGCTTAGTCATAGCTACTAACTTGTGTTCAGATTACAGTTTTCTATAACATTTTATTATTTTTTTTACTGCAATTTTTTTTTTTAAGACACATTGGGCTAGATTCAGAGAGAATTTATGCCAGCGTATCTATAGATACGCCGCGTAAATTCAAATCTGCGCCGGCGTATCTTCTTTCTGTATTCAGAAAGCAAGATACGCCGAAATTTGCCTAAGATCCGACTGGCATAAGTCTCTTACGCCGTCGTATCTTAGGTGCATATTTACGCTGGCCACTAGGTGGCGCTTCCGTCGATTTCAGCGTAGAATATGCAAATGAGCTGGATACGCCGATTCAGAAACGTACGTGCGCCCGGCAGAATTTTTTACGTCGTTTGCGTAAGGCTTTTTCCGGCGTAACGTTGCTCCTGCTATATGAGGAGCAACCAATGTTAAGTATGGACGTCGGGCCAGCGTCGAATTTTGCGTCGTTTACGTCGTTTGCGTAAGTCGTTCGCGAATAGGGCTTTGCGTAAATTACGTCCACGTCGGAAGCTTCGACGATTTGCGTTGTAATTTTGAGCATGCACCCTTAAAGACGTCATTTACGTGGGGTCATGTTTTATTTACACCTCTCGCAAATTTGAATTTGGCGCGCTTACGCCAGCTGATTTACGCTACGCCGCCGCAACTTACGGAGCAAGTGCTTTGTGAATACAGCACTTGCCCGTCTAAGTTGCGGCGGCGTAGCGTAAATAACATACGCTACGCCCGCACAAACTTACGGCGGGCTACGTGAATCTGGCCCATTGTCCTGTAAAGTATCAGTCTGAGGTTCTAATATTTATTCCAAATACAGAAATGCGGCCTTAGAGAAGACAATAAAGAATATTCTATTCAAATTTGAATTGATTCTATTTGAATTTTGGAAAATGGTTATATTATTTCTATTTTATTTTTTATTTTTTTAAATTCTATTCTTTTCTATTCGAATTTCAGAAGATGGTTTTAATCTTTCTATTTTATTCTTTTCTTTTTTTATTCTATTCTGTTCTTTTATTTTCTATCCTATTTTGTTCTGTTTTGTGCTATTATATTATATTATTTTATTTTCTGTTATATTCTTTTCAATTTAATTTAGTTTTTTTTTTCTTTTCTATTTTTTTTATTTTAATAATAATTAATTAAAATAATAAAAAATATTCCGTACATATAACCCCCATATGAAACCTTTCTTGTGTTCAGATTACAGTTTTCTATAACATTTTATTATGTTTTACTGTTATTTTTTTTTAAGGCACATTGTCCTGTAAAGTATCAGTTTGAGGTTCTAATATTTATCCCAAATACAGAAATGTGGCCTTAGAAAAGACAATAAAGAATATTCTATTCAAATTCAAATTGATTCTATTTGAATTTTGGAAAATGGTTATATTATTTCTATTTATCCTATTGTTTTTTTTTTATTCTATTCTTTTCTATTCTATTGGAATTTCAGAGGATCTTTCTATTTTATTCAATTTTTTTTTATTCTGTTCTTTTATTTTCTATCCTATTTTGTTCTGTTTTACTCTATTATATTATGTTATTTTATTTTCTGCAATATTCTTTTCTTTTTCATCCAGTTTTCAGTTTCATTCAGACTTGTGTTCAGATTACAGTTTTCTATTCGAATTTCTGAAGATGGTTATAATCTTTCTATTTTATTCTTTTCTTTTTTTATTCTATTCTGTTCTTATATTTTCTATCCTAATTTGTTCTGTTTTGTGTTATTATATTATATTATTTTATTTTCTGTTATATTCTTTTCAATTTAATTCATTGTTTTTTAGTATTAATAATAATATTTAATTAAAATAATAAAAAATATTCCGTACATATAACCCCCATATGAAACCTTTTTGGTGACTTGTGTTGAGATTACAGTTTTCTATAACATTTTATTATTTTTTACTGATATATTTTTTTTTTAAGACACATTGTCCTGTAAAGTATCAGTTTGAGGTTCTAATATTTATTCCAAATACAGAGATGCGGCCGTAGAGAAGACAATAGCGAGATGTGTGAAAGAAATCAGCGCTCGGGGGAACGGCCGATAAATTCAATCTTCTTCTTGTCCGGCACACCGGAGGCTGCGATTCTATTATTTTCCGGGGTACTTGTACATAATCATCGGGCGCCTGGCGCCGCACGTGCCCTGGTCCACCAACAGCAAAGTGAGGACAGCTTGACAATAAATGCGCGCCGCCACTTGAAAAAAAGAACGCGGATACAACAGTCCGTTTATTATTTTTCTTGCTCTCAGCTGGATTCGGTCTTTTTAACATTTAAGCCGTCTCCTGGGTCCTGCGCCACCTGTGCTAAAGATGACAAAAAAATAACACACAAAGGAACCAATTTATGCCACAAAAACAGAAGAGTTTTCGGTGCCAGGGAACGGCAAAAAAAAAAAAAGAGAAGGAAAAAAAAAAAAGCCGAAAGCTTTCATAACGTGATTACAATGATCTTCTGCGCTCTTTGAAAGTAATACAAAGCGGGTTGGCAGCGACTCTTCTCCAATCTACATAAACACTTCTATTCCGCGCATTGTAATTCGCTTTAAGCCTCGTGATCCCGGCGCCGCGAGTGCAGACCGAGAAGGGCGATCGGCAAGAACGCTACAAGACTTTTTCGACAGTTGGGGTGAATTACTATGCAGGTTGGCAAGCGACCGCAAATTATTCCCCCCCCCCCGACTCACAACGTCGGGCAAAACCGCACCGGTCTGGAAAAATGGAGAAGAAAAGTTTCTCCTCTGCCAAGCGACTTTTTTTTTTTATGACACGAGATGCCAAGAAAGTAAAGTAGATAGTAATAAAATATTAAAAATAAAGGAATGAGGCGATGTGAGGTCTCCACCTCTACCCACCTCCCTCACCACCCCTACCCACCTCGCTCAACACCCCTACCCACCCCCCTCACCACCCCTACCCACCTCCCTCACCACCCCTACCCACCCCCCTCACCTCCCCTACCCACCCCCCTCACCACCCCTACTCACCTCCCTCACCACCCCTACATCACCACCCTCACCACCCCTACATCACCCCCCTCACCACCCCTACATCACCTCCATCACCACCCCTACCCACCTTCCTCACCACCCCTACCCACCTCGCTCACCACCCCTACCCACCCCCCTCACCACCCCTACATCACCCCCTCACCACCCCTACATCACCCCCCTCACCACCCCTACCCACCTTCCTCACCACCCCTACCCACCTCGCTCACCACCCCTACCCACCCCCCTCACCACCCCTTCATAACCACCCTCACCACCCCTACCCACCTCCCTCACCACCCCTACCCACCTTCCTCACCACCCCTACCCACCTCGCTCACCACCCCTACATCACCCCCTCACCACCCCTACATCACCCCCCTCACCACCCCTACCCACCTCCCTCACCACCCCTACCCACCTCGCTCACCACCCCTACCCACCCCCTCACCACCCCTACATCACCCCCTCACCACCCCTACATCACCCCCCTCACCACCCCTACCCACCTCGCTCACCACCCCTACCCACCCCCCTCACCACCCCTTCATCACCACCCTCACCACCCCTACCCACCTCCCTCACCACCCCTACATCACCTCCCTCACCCCCCCTTCATCACCCCCCTCACCACCCCTACATCACCCCCCTCACCACCCCTACATCACCTCGCTCACCACCCCTACATCACCTCCCTTTACCATCCCTACATCACCTCCCTCACCACCCCTACCCACCTCGCTCAACACCCCTACCCACCCCCCTCACCACCCCTACCCACCTCCCTCACCACCCCTACCCACCCCCCTCACCACCCCTACCCACCCCCCTCACCACCCCTACTCACCTCCCTCACCACCCCTACATCACCCCCCTCACCACCCCTACCCCCCTTCCTCACCACCCCTACCCACCTCGCTCACCACCCCTACCCACCCCCCTCACCACCCCTACATCACCCCCTCACCACCCCTACATCACCCCCCTCACCACCCCTACCCACCTTCCTCACCACCCCTACCCACCTCGCTCACCACCCCTACCCACCCCCCTCACCACCCCTTCATAACCACCCTCACCACCCCTACCCACCTCCCTCACCACCCCTACCCACCTTCCTCACCACCCCTACCCACCTCGCTCACCACCCCTACCCACCCCCCTCACCACCCCTTCATCACCACCCTCACCACCCCTACCCACCTCCCTCACCACCCCTACCCACCTCGCTCACCACCCCTACCCACCCCCTCACCACCCCTACATCACCCCCTCACCACCCCTACATCACCCCCCTCACCACCCCTACCCACCTCGCTCACCACCCCTACCCACCCCCCTCACCACCCCTTCATCACCACCCTCACCACCCCTACCCACCTCCCTCACCACCCCTACATCACCTCCCTCACCCCCCCTACATCACCCCCCTCACCACCCCTACATCACCCCCCTCACCACCCCTACATCACCTCGCTCACCACCCCTACATCACCTCCCTTTACCATCCCTACATCACCTCCCTCACCACCCCTACCCACCCCCCTCACCACCTCTACCCACCTCCCTCACCACCCCTACTCACCTCCCTCACCATCCCTACATCACCCCCCTCACCACCCCTACCCACCTCGTTTACCACCCCTACCCACCCCCCTCACCACCCCTACCCACCTCCCTCACCACCCCTACCCACCCCCCTCACCACCCCCCTCACCACCCCTACATCACCCCCTCACCACCCCTACCCACCCCCCTCACCACCCCTACATCACCCCCTCACCACCCCTACATCACCCCCCTCACCACCCCTACCCACCTTCCTCACCACCCCTACCCACCTCGCTCACCACCCCTACCCACCCCCCTCACCACCCCTTCATCACCACCCTCACCACCCCTACCCACCTCCCTCACCACCCCTACATCACCTCCCTCACCCCCCCTTCATCACCCCCCTCACCACCCCTACATCACCCCCCTCACCACCCCTACATCACCTCGCTCACCACCCCTACATCACCTCCCTTTACCATCCCTACATCACCTCCCTCACCACCCCTACCCACCTCCCTCACCATTCCTACATCACCTCCCTCACCACCCCTACCCACCCCCCTCACCACCCCTACCAACCTCCCTCACCATCCCTACTCACCTCCCTCACCACCCCTACATCACCTCCCTCACCACCCCTACATCACCTCCCTCACCACCCCTACATTACCTCCCTCACCACCCCTACATCACCTCCCTCACCACCCCTACATCACCTCCCTCACCACCCCTACATCACCTCCCTCACCACCCCTACATCACCTCCCTCACCACCCCTACCCACCCCCCTCACCACCCCTACCAACCTCCCTCACCATCCCTACTCACCTCCCTCACCACCCCTACATCACCTCCCTCACCACCCCTTCATCACCCCCTCACCACCCCTACATCACCCCCCTTACCACCTCTACATCACCTCCGTCACCACCCCTACATCACCTCCCTCACCACGCCTACATCACCTCCCTCACCACCCCTACATCACCTCCCTTTACCATCCCTACATCACCTCCCTCCCCACCCCCCTCACCACCCCTACCCACCTCCCTCACCACCCTACATCACCTCCCTCACCACCCCTACCCACCCCCCTCACCACCCCTACCAACCTCCCTCACCATCCCTACTCACCTCCCTCACCACCCCTACATCACCTCCCTCACCACCCCTACATCACCTCCCTCACCACCCCTACCCACCCCCCTCACCACCCCTACCAACCTCCCTCACCACCCCTACATCACCTCCCTCACCACCCCTACATCACCTCCCTCACCACCCTACATCACCTCCCTCACCACCCCTACCCACCTCCCTCACTACCCCTACATCACCTCCCTCACCACCCCTACCCACCTCCCTCACCACCCCTACATCACCTCCCTCACCACCCCTACATCACCTCCCTCACCACCTCTACATCACCTCCCTCACCCCCCCTACATCACCTCCCTCACCACCCCTACCCACCCCCCTCACCACCCCTACATCACCTCCCTCACCACCCCTAAATCACCTCCCTCACCACCCCTACATCACCTCCCTCACCATCCCTACATCACCTCCCTCACCACCCCTACATCACCTCCCTCACCACCCTACATCACCTCCATCACCACCCCTACACACCTCCCTCACCACCCCTACATCACCTCCCTCACCACCCCTACATCACCTCCCACACCACCCCTACATTACCTCCCTCACCACCCCTACATCACCTCCCTCACCACCCCTACATCACCTCCCACACCACCCCTACACACCTCCCTCACCACCCCTACATCACCTCCCTCACCACCCCTACATCACCTCCCTCACCACCCCTAAATCACCTCCCTCACCACCCCTACATCACCTCCCTTACCACCCCTACATCACCTCCCTCACCACCCCTACATCACCTCCCTCACCACCCCTACATCACCTCCCTCACCACCCCTACATCACCCCCCTCACCACCCCTACCCACCTCCCTCACCACCCCTACCCATCTCCCTCACCACCCCTACATCTCCTCCCTCACCACTCCTACATCACCTCCCTCACCACCCTACATCACCCCCCTCACCACCCCTACATCACCTCCCTCACCACCCCTACATCACCTCCCTCACCACCCCTACATCACCTCCCTCACCACCCCTACATCACCTCCCTCACCACCCCTACATCACCTCCCTCACCACCCCTACATCACCTCCCTCACCACCCTTACCCACCTCCCTCACCACCCCTACCCATCTCCCTCACCACCCCTACATCTCCTCCCTCACCACTCCTACATCACCTCCCTCACCACCCTACATCACCTCCCTCACCACCTCTACATCACCTCCCTCACCCCCCCTACATCACCTCCCTCACCACCCCTACCCACCCCCCTCACCACCCCTACATCACCTCCCTCACCACCCCTAAATCACCTATCTCACCACCCCTACATCACCTCCATCACCACCCCTACACACCTCCCTCACCACCCCTAAATCACCTCCCTCACCACCCCTACATCACCTCCCTTACCACCCCTACATCACCTCCCTCACCACCCCTACATCACCCCCCTCACCACCCCTACCCACCTCCCTCACCACCCCTACCTGCCTCTCTCACCACCCCTACATCACCTACCTCCCTCACCACCCCTTCATCACCCCCTCACCACCCCTACATCACCCCCCTCACCACCCCTACCCACCTCGCTCACCACCCCTACCCACCCCCCTCACCACCCCTTCATCACCACCCTCACCACCCCTACCCACCTCCCTCACCACCCCTACATCACCTCCCTCACCCCCCCTTCATCACCCCCCTCACCACCCCTACATCACCCCCCTCACCACCCCTACATCACCTCGCTCACCACCCCTACATCACCTCCCTTTACCATCCCTACATCACCTCCCTCACCACCCCTACCCACCTCGCTCAACACCCCTACCCACCCCCCTCACCACCCCTACCCACCTCCCTCACCACCCCTACCCACCCCCCTCACCACCCCTACCCACCCCCCTCACCACCCCTACTCACCTCCCTCACCACCCCTACATCACCCCCCTCACCACCCCTACCCACCTTCCTCACCACCCCTACCCACCTCGCTCACCACCCCTACCCACCCCCCTCACCACCCCTACATCACCCCCTCACCACCCCTACATCACCCCCCCTACCCACCTTCCTCACCACCCCTACCCACCTCGCTCACCACCCCTACCCACCCCCCTCACCACCCCTTCATAACCACCCTCACCACCCCTACCCACCTCCCTCACCACCCCTACCCACCTTCCTCACCACCCCTACCCACCTCGCTCACCACCCCTACCCACCCCCCTCACCACCCCTTCATCACCACCCTCACCACCCCTACCCACCTCCCTCACCACCCCTACCCACCTCGCTCACCACCCCTACCCACCCCCTCACCACCCCTACATCACCCCCTCACCACCCCTACATCACCCCCCTCACCACCCCTACCCACCTCGCTCACCACCCCTACCCACCCCCCTCACCACCCCTTCATCACCACCCTCACCACCCCTACCCACCTCCCTCACCACCCCTACATCACCTCCCTCACCCCCCCTTCATCACCCCCCTCACCACCCCTACATCACCCCCCTCACCACCCCTACATCACCTCGCTCACCACCCCTACATCACCTCCCTTTACCATCCCTACATCACCTCCCTCACCACCCCTACCCACCCCCCTCACCACCTCTACCCACCTCCCTCACCAAACCTACTCACCTCCCTCACCATCCCTACATCACCCCCCTCACCACCCCTACCCACCTCGTTTACCACCCCTACCCACCCCCCTCACCACCCCTACCCACCTCCCTCACCACCCCTACCCACCCCCCTCACCACCCCCCTCACCACCCCTACATCACCCCCTCACCACCCCTACCCACCCCCCTCACCACCCCTACATCACCCCCTCACCACCCCTACATCACCCCCCTCACCACCCCTACCCACCTTCCTCACCATCCCTACCCACCTCGCTCACCACCCCTACCCACCCCCCTCACCACCCCTTCATCACCACCCTCACCACCCCTACCCACCTCCCTCACCACCCCTACATCACCTCCCTCCCCCCCCCTTCATCACCCCCCTCACCACCCCTACATCACCCCCCTCACCACCCCTACATCACCTCGCTCACCACCCCTACATCACCTCCCTTTACCATCCCTACATCACCTCCCTCACCACCCCCCTCACCACCCCTACCCACCTCCCTCACCATTCCTACATCACCTCCCTCACCACCCCTACCCACCCCCCTCACCACCCCTACCAACCTCCCTCACCATCCCTACTCACCTCCCTCACCACCCCTACATCACCTCCCTCACCACCCCTACATCACCTCCCTCACCACCCCTACATCACCTCCCTCACCACCCCTACATCACCTCCCTCACCATCCCTACTCACCTCCCTCACCACCCCTACATCACCTCCCTCACCACCCCTACATCACCTCCCTCACCACCCCTACCCACCCCCCTCACCACCCCTACCAACCTCCCTCACCATCCCTACTCACCTCCCTCACCACCCCTACATCACCTCCCTCACCACCCCTTCATCACCCCCTCACCACCCCTACCCACCTCCCTCACCACCCCTACATCACCTCCCTCACCCCCCCTTCATCACCCCCCTCACCACCCCTACATCACCCCCCTCACCACCCCTACATCACCTCGCTCACCACCCCTACATCACCTCCCTTTACCATCCCTACATCACCTCCCTCACCACCCCCCTCACCACCCCTACCCACCTCCCTCACCATTCCTACATCACCTCCCTCACCACCCCTACCCACCCCCCTCACCACCCCTACCAACCTCCCTCACCATCCCTACTCACCTCCCTCACCACCTCTACATCACCTCCGTCACCACCCCTACATCACCTCCCTCACCACCCCTACATCACCTCCCTCACCACCCCTACATCACCTCCCTCACCACCCCTACCCACCCCCCTCACCACCCCTACCAACCTCCCTCACCACCCCTACATCACCTCCCTCACCACCCCTACATCACCTCCCTCACCACCCTACATCACCTCCCTCACCACCCCTACCCACCTCCCTCACTACCCCTACATCACCTCCCTCACCACCCCTACCCACCTCCCTCACCACCCCTACATCACCTCCCTCACCACCCCTACATCACCTCCCTCACCACCTCTACATCACCTCCCTCACCCCCCCTACATCACCTCCCTCACCACCCCTACCCACCCCCCTCACCACCCCTACATCACCTCCCTCACCACCCCTAAATCACCTCCCTCACCACCCCTACATCACCTCCCTCACCATCCCTACATCACCTCCCTCACCACCCCTACATCACCTCCCTCACCACCCCTACATCACCTCCATCACCACCCCTACACACCTCCCTCACCACCCCTACATCACCTCCCTCACCACCCCTAAATCACCTCCCTCACCACCCCTACATCACCTCCCTTACCACCCCTACATCACCTCCCTCACCACCCCTACATCACCTCCCTCACCACCCCTACATCACCTCCCTCACCACCCCTACATCACCCCCCTCACCACCCCTACCCACCTCCCTCACCACCCCTACCCATCTCCCTCACCACCCCTACATCTCCTCCCTCACCACTCCTACATCACCTCCCTCACCACCCTACATCACCCCCCTCACCACCCCTACATCACCTCCCTCACCACCCCTACATCACCTCCCTCACCACCCCTACATCACCTCCCTCACCACCCCTACATCACCTCCCTCACCACCCCTACATCACCTCCCTCACCACCCCTACATCACCTCCCTCACCACCCTTACCCACCTCCCTCACCACCCCTACCCATCTCCCTCACCACCCCTACATCTCCTCCCTCACCACTCCTACATCACCTCCCTCACCACCCTACATCACCCCCCTCACCACCCCTACATCACCTCCCTCACCACCCCTACATCACCTCCCTCACCACCCCTACATCACCTCCCTCACCACCCCTACATCACCTCCCTCACCACCCTTACCCACCTCCCTCACCACCCCTACCCATCTCCCTCACCACCCCTACATCTCCTCCCTCACCACTCCTACATCACCTCCCTCACCACCCTACATCACCTCCCTCACCACCTCTACATCACCTCCCTCACCCCCCCTACATCACCTCCCTCACCACCCCTACCCACCCCCCTCACCACCCCTACATCACCTCCCTCACCACCCCTAAATCACCTCCCTCACCACCCCTACATCACCTCCCTCACCACCCCTACATCACCTCCCTCACCACCCCTACATCACCCCCCTCACCACCCCTACCCACCTCCATCACCACCCCTACACACCTCCCTCACCACCCCTAAATCACCTCCCTCACCACCCCTACATCACCTCCCTTACCACCCCTACATCACCTCCCTCACCACCCCTACATCACCTCCCTCACCACCCCTACATCACCCCCCTCACCACCCCTACCCACCTCCCTCACCACCCCTACCTGCCTCTCTCACCACCCCTACATCACCTACCTCCCTCACCACCCCTACATCACCCCCCTCACCACCCCTACATCACCTCCCTCACCACCCCTACATCCAGTGTCATCTTAAGAGCATTATAGGCCCCCGGGCAATACAGTGCACTGGGGCCCTGTCTACACAATCACGCACGAGAATTTACTGACAAAAATCATACAATTTTCTGTCAGAACCACATTTTTTACTGCCACTGCAAAAAAAGTAACTAAAATTACAGTTTTCAGTGCCGAACAATGCAAATGTCCGTATTTAAACCTTATATCAGAGTCCACTGCTTTCTCTTTCCCACTTACATCAGGGTCCGCAGACTGAGTTCCCCCTTGCATTGTAAGGGGGAATCCTGCAGACTAAAGGGGAACTCTGATGTGGGGGGCACTCTGGTGACCAGAGACCACCTTCCGTAGAGTAAATACACTAAGGTAAGGGGGGTCACTAATATAGGAGGGGGAGCCTTTATATCAGTGCCCCCTTACATTTTTGCATTCACTCCCCCCTTACATCAGCAACCCCCCGCACTCGTGGAGGACCGGATCTTCTCTGTGATTTCCGCAAACTGGGCATGGGCAGTGTGACGAGATCCTTCCTCGCCCAGGTCCTGCTCTCCCGACACTCCTCTGCTACCAGTGAGTCAGCTTGCAGATTGCAACGTCTGATGGTCCAGTCATCCAAGGTTCCGGGATCCGAATTACAGCTATGTGCCATTCGGACCCATTAAGAACAAACACCAGGCAGGCTGTATGTAAGTTCCAACAGGACTCTTTATTTCAAGTACACAGCACACTTTTATACAGAATTTTGGAACATCCCACTCCCAACAACCGCTTTCCTATTGGTCAATTGTAAAGTATATCCAGTCTTCACTCAGGTCCCCCTTGACCATGCAAATGAGGACTTGAAATTGTCAACAGGGATTGGTCCAATAGCTTGGATAGAAAGACTTGTGTATTGAGACAGAAGCCCCAGGGGGTAATCAATGTACACAATAACCTGGTTCCAGCTAGACGGCCTGACTCCGACACCCGCTCTTAACCTGCAGAACACAATAAAAGGTATTTCGCAAGCTGGTTCCACTTAGCATTTCAAAAGCCTTGCATTGAATGTCCCTCTCCTGTGTAACATATGTCAAGTAGAAACACTTTAATATCTCAAGGTCCATGACATTACTTCCCCTGGGAACCAGTCCAACAGCCGCAGTGGGACCCAAACGGGTCAACTCGAGGATGTTGGAAAAGTAGTCTTAAAGTTCCAGGACTGTGCTGGGATGACCCATCTGCCTTCCTGTTTTGAGGTCCTGGCCCATAATCGGACGGCAAGAGGCTCACATTCAGTCCTCTCCAAAAGCCCCTGTCCCGGCTAGGTCTGTCACACATCTCCCCCTTTGGCAGGAGACTAACACTGGGAGAGACCCCAATTTCGGTACCCACCCAGTACCCCAGATACCTTGTCCCAAAGAGAGCATTACTCACCCAGCCAATCTCTGCCTCTCTCAGAGAACACGCCTGCCGCTGGGGAGAGGCCTGGACTGGCCCTTCTCCCTGGAGTCCTTTCAGCCGCTGGAGAGAAGACAGGGTGGCTGGGCTCAGTTCATCATGCCATTGGGAATCTGGGCCAACTGGCCACCATTCCTGGGGTATACCAGTGGAGACTGCAGTCCCATCCACTGATGCTAGGTAAAAATCCCCCGGTGCTTGCAAAGCAAAGCCGACATCCTCCTGTCTCAGTGCCGCACCATTTTCTGGGGTTGTGTCTGTGGAGATCGGAGTCCCATCCACTACCACAGGAACCCCCTCTTCTGTTAGTTGAGAGCAGAGGCCCGGGGCACTCTGCTCTGTTGCCAGCTCTTCCGCTGGGTTGCTGTGAGTGGGGACCACAGTCCCATCCACCGATATCCGCTCAAGCTGTAGTGGGGTGCAGCCGCCAGTAGCATCCTGTCCTGCTGCCAGTGATTCAGCTGGGAGTACGAGCTTTACCACCTCAGCTTGTTGCTGGGGAGGGGGGCCAACCGCCCCGGCTCCCTGGAACTCCACAGTTGGTCCCAGTGCTGGGCAGAGATGGCTAGCATTCTGCCCTGTTGCCAGCACTTCTGCTGGGGGTGCATAATCCATAACATCCTCTGAACAGTCCATACATTCTGTAATCTGTGGCTGGGGAGTGATTGCCATCTTCTCACCCTGAGCCTCCGGAACTGCCACGGGGGTGGGGCAGAGGTCTTGATCCCTCTGTCCTGTGACCAGCGCTTCAGCTGGGGAAGTTCCTTGTAACTCCACAAATACTGCCCTTGGTGCTGGGCAGAGCACAGTGAAGTTTGGCCCTGATACCAGCTCTTCTGCTGGAGGCTCCCCAGGTTGTTCTTCCTCAGCAGAAAAGTCTATCAAATCCCCTGTCTCTACAACTGGTGTCTGGGGATAGAGGTTCACCATCTCCTGTCCATGGAACCCAGAAGATGCTATGGGTACTGAGCAGAGGTTAGCAGAGCTCGGCCGTGCGGTCAGCACTTCAGCTTTGGGAATGGCAAGCTCCCGATTTTCCACTGCTGATTCATCAGCCAGGATTTCATCACTGTCAGCTGATATTTCCTCATAGTCCCAGGTAAAGGGAACCTCACCCTGCTGCTGAGCGGAGTCTAGCAGCTGTTTGTAGGTGATTTCCAGTTCCCATTCTTGAGCGGCCAGGAATTCCAAATCTTCCTGTAACCAGTGCACTTCCGGGACATTCAGTCTTCGCTCTCTGTGCTCCATTATTTCCTCCCAACGCCACTCCCGATCGCTCCCAAAGTTGGGATCCCTGGACATCCTCCAATACAACAATCCCAGGCCATCATAGTCAAAGCCTTCCGTGGGGCTGTCATCCGCTGACCACGGGCACTCTTGGACTACATACCACCGGAGGGCTCTGTAGCTCTCGTCCAACCGCATCTCTTCCCGGATCAGCCTGCTTAACTCTGCTGTCCACTCCTGCTTTGGTTGTTCCCCCAATAACAGCATCCGTACTTCATACTGTGACCAGTACCTTACATGGATGGAGGGGAGAGCTTTTCCCTGGTGTCGCTGCTCGCGGGCTAGCGCTTCTTTCCAGAGTTCGCAGCGGATCGAATCAGACCATCCAAGCAGGACCTCCTCTGATACTGGTCCTCTGCGCTGTATCTGCTTCTCTCGCAACCTCCTTCTGAATTCCTCTTCCATGGTTACTGATATCTGTACCTCTCCTCTTCTTTCATTTGGTGCTGCTTCTTTAGGCGTTGTCACCGATCGCCGTATTTCTGCAATTCTCAGCTCCTGTTGCCGCTCTCGTTCTCTCTGTTGTCGCTCTTGTTCTCTCTCATCCTGCCGCTGGAGGTCTCTAATGGTATTCTGTATGGCGGTCTCTGATGGGTTCGCACCATATAATGCCAACCGCTGTTGAACTCGCTGCTGGAACAAGTCTTCAACTGACCGGGGTCCTGCATCACCATCCCTCTGATCCATCTCGGCTAGCGCAATGATCAGGGTGGCCTTGTTCTTCCCACCAGTCCCTCCACGGCTCTCAAGCAAGTCTTTTAGCATGGTTCTCCTCCAGGCTGCATAGCTGGTCATTCATGGTGGTGGTTTGGAGTTGTCCCAGTAACTGGAGAGCAAATCCCACTGCTGCCACCAATGTGACGAGATCCTTCCTCGCCCAGGTCCTGCTCTCCCGACACTCCTCTGCTACCAGTGAGTCAGCTTGCAGATTGCAACGTCTGATGGTCCAGTCATCCAAGGTTCCGGGATCCGAATTACAGCTATGTGCCATTCGGACCCATTAAGAACAAACACCAGGCAGGCTGTATGTAAGTTCCAACAGGACTCTTTATTTCAAGTACACAGCACACTTTTATACAGAATTTTGGAACATCCCACTCCCAACAACCGCTTTCCTATTGGTCAATTGTAAAGTATATCCAGTCTTCACTCAGGTCCCCCTTGACCATGCAAATGAGGACTTGAAATTGTCAACAGGGATTGGTCCAATAGCTTGGATAGAAAGACTTGTGTATTGAGACAGAAGCCCCAGGGGGTAATCAATGTACACAATAACCTGGTTCCAGCTAGACGGCCTGACTCCGACACCCGCTCTTAACCTGCAGAACACAATAAAAGGTATTTCGCAAGCTGGTTCCACTTAGCATTTCAAAAGCCTTGCATTGAATGTCCCTCTCCTGTGTAACATATGTCAAGTAGAAACACTTTAATATCTCAAGGTCCATGACAGGCAGTTCTAACATGTCACTCTCCACAATTTTTTACTGGGGTTGCTGGGCAGCCGGTGGGGCCCCCCTGGCAAGCAGGGCCCCCGGGCAACTGCCCAGCGTGCCCAATGGAAAAGATGGCCCTGCCTACATCACCTCCCTCACCACCCCTACCCACCTCCCTCACCACCCCTACATCACCTCCCTCACCACCCCCCTCACCACCCCTACATCACCCCCCTCACCATCCCTACATCACCTCCCTCACCACCCCTACCCACCTCCCTCACCATCCCTACATCACCTCCCTCACCACCCCTACCCACCTCCCTCACCACCCCTACATCACCTCCCTCACCACCCCTACCCACCTCCCTCACCACCCCTACACACCTCCTTCACCACCCCTACATCACCTCCCTCACCACCCCTACCCACCTCCCTCACCACCCCTACATCACCACCCCCCTCACCACCCCTACATCACCTCCCTCACCACCCTTACATCACCTCCCTCACCACCCTTACATCACCTCCCTCACCACCCCCCTCACCACCCTCACCACCCCTACCCACCTCCCTCACCACCCCTACACCACCTCCCTCACCATCCCTACATCACCTCCCTCACCACCCCTACCCACCTCCCTCACCACCCCTACATCACCTCCCTCACCACCCCTACAATACCCCCTCACCACCCCTACATCACCTCCCTCACCACCCCTACATCACCTCCCTCACCACCCCTACATCACCTCCCTCACCACCCCTACATCACCCCCCTCACCACCCTACATCACCTCCCTCACCACCCCTACAATACCCCCCTTACCACCCCTACATCACCCCCCTCACCACCCTACATCACCTCCCTCACCACCCCTACAATACCCCCTCACCACCCCCACCTACCGCCCACAACCCCCCCCCCCTCCTACATCACCCCCCTAGAGAATACAGAACCAAGTACCATTGCCTGGAAAAAGTATTCATACCCCTTGAAATGTCCCTTATTTGTTTATTCATTTAAAAAAAAAATGTAACTTGTAACCAACAAATCTCAAAAAGACGCTCCGTCCTTAAGTGGTTAAAGCAAAAAAAATAACAAAAAATTTGACTTCCGAGCCACTTTAATAACCATTTATCTTTTGTAACTTCTAAAGTTTTCCACTTGAATAAATATTAATAATACTTAAGCAGAATATTCAGCTTGCATGCATGCGAGTTTTTTTACATTTAGACAAGCAGACTAACACCCTGTGATCAAATCCCGGAGAAAAATAATCATAAATCACATTCTGTCGGCAAGAAAATTCAGTCTGCTTCTGTCCCGCTTATGGAACATAAAAATGAGCATGGCATGAAAAAATAATAATAATAATAATGATGATAATAATAATAATAATAATAATAATGATAATGGCCCATATTCTCTCTAAAAATCCGTGGGCTGCGCTTAAGGCACTTACACTCCGCTGTCCCAACTTACTGGAGCAGGTGTTGTATTCCCCAAACACTTGCTCCGTAAGTTGGGACGGCGGAGTGTAAATGCCCCGGCGTAGCCTGGCAGATCTCCAAGGGGGCGGCTAGTATTCAAATTAAGCGCGCCCCCGATTCTAAGTAACTGCGCATGCGCCGGGCTTAAAAAAGCCCAGTGCGCATGCTCCAGTTCTCGGCGGAAAACGTCAATGACGCCGACGTGTGCGTCATTGACGTAAAGTCGTATTCAAGAACGACTTACGGAAACGACGTACCCGACGAAAAAACACGACGCGGACCCGACGCCATCCGTAACATGGCCTACGTGGGACTTGCGGAAATTTAATCCTCATATAGCAGGACTAAATTTCCGCTTACGCAAACGACGTTAGCGACGGTTACGCGACGCGAACTCGTTCGGGAATCGGCGTAGAAGGATCATTTGCATACGCAAATGAGTCCTTCACGTAAATGCCATCTAGCGGCGGCCGGCGTCATTACATTTAAGATCCGCCAGTGTAAGTGACTTACACATGGCGGATCTTAAGTGTATCTATGCGAAAATGATTCTAAGAATCAGTCGCATAGATACACGGGCCAAAAAAGGGAGATACGATGGAGTATCCTGAGATACTCCATCGTAACTTCTATGAAATGACTGCACAATCTAAATCAGAAGTCCCTAAATCTGGCCATATTAGTTCACCTTCAAAAAAATATTTAATTTTCAGAGAGAAGTGCCCTATAGGATGGTTCCACTTTTGTATTTTTGTGTTTTTTGTGTAGTTGTGTTTGTATATAAAATAAAATATAATAAAAAATAAATTAATAATGAATGATCATATTTTTGCAGGTAAAGAAATTAGCATTTATTATTTTAGCACTCCCCCTGTAGGGGGGTCACTGTTGTCCCGGGTACCCACTGCTGCACAGCCAGTCACATAGCATTTCCTTCATTCACACCAACTCAGAAAACCAGTCCCTGGCATGTTTTTATTACGGGGATGATAACTTGGACGGGGGAGGGGAATTATGGTGTATCACTAGCCCTGACCCCCTAGAAGTCTAATAGGGACCTCCAGAATCAGGGAGAGCTGACATCCCTCCTTGTAGAGGGGGTTACCAGGCATGGTGGGTGTAACGGAATGGCCCGTGATACCCAGAGACTTTTGAAGGATGTGGGGTACTCCTGTGCCAGCTTCACTAATGACTCTTGTGTCTAGCGTTTGGCGACACTGCTGTGAGTTATGTATAAGGATCTCTATTGACGGTTGCAAGTTCAGTTGCCATAGGAGACAGCAGTTCTACAAATACAGGGGCCGCATCCGGCTGGAAGGCCCTCTACCTGTATAGCTGTCTGCCTATTAATTTGTCTCGGAGTCTGCCAATTACTTTTGCCTCTGCCTAATGCCGCGTGCACATGATCGGAAATTCCGACAAGAAAAGTTTGGTGTGAGCTTTTGGTCGGAAATTACGACCGTGTGTACGCTCCATCTGACTTTTTCTGTCAGAATTTCTGCCAAGAAAAATTTGAGCGCTGGTTGTCAAATTTTTTTGGAGGAAATTCCGATCGTCTGTATGCAATTCCGACGCACCAAAAACCACGCATGCTCGGAATCAAGTCGACGCATGCTTGGAAGCATTGAACTTCATTTTTCTCGGCTCGTCGTAGTGCCGCACGTCACCGCGTTCTTGGTGGTCGGAATTTGGTGTGACCGTGTGTAGGCAAGACAAGTTTGAGCCCAAATTCCGTCAGAAAAAAATCCACGGTTTTCTTGTCGGAATTTCCGATCGTGTGTACGCAGCATTAGGGGATCCTGTCCCTAACCCTCTCTCCCCCAGTTCTTGTTAAGAGACATAAAATCTCTTCTGTTTACATCAAAAAAGTGGCTGGCGTCCAATTATTCCATCTCGCATTACTCCCACTGTAACGGTCAGGGGTTAACACCGTTTACGATATTCCATTGCACCAACCCAAGACAGCTTATCCGACTCTCCACAATCCAGCAGACCCGATCCATATGGATTTTCCCAGAATAATGAGACACGAGCTCTGTTCTCTGGTTTCAAACGAATTAATACTTTAATGGTAAACTCAGCTCTTCTTATACAGTTAGCAACCAAATATGGACAATGACTCAACTCCACCCACAACATGACACAAGGAACTTCAATACACATTCCTTTAGATAATGACATTCAGATAATCCACATGGACTAATTACTAATCAGTACCCAGACGTTCTGACTCCTCGATAAGTTATTCTCACCTGCTACACAACACACATTCCGTTGTAGACTTAAGTGAGACGTCTGACCTTTAGAGGGTGCTAAGTCACAACACATATTATCATCAATAGAACTTCACACAATGAAAGGTTCCTGAGAGGCAGACTTAATTAGCACAATAGACAATAGAATGCAATCACAGCAAGCTTTTATCACTACAGCCAGGTAGACTTAATTAGCACCTCAACAGTCTATGTACCACATTGAAGGAGACACTCTCCTATTGACCTGTTGGGGTCAGAATGAACAACTTGTAATATTTCAAGATATCCTGCAATACATGAATTATCATTATTGTCCCATCTCATGTAATCCATGATATCATTTCTCAGTCATCCTATGCCCCTATTGGACATAGGATGACCCAAAATGGGCACTTTTCTTCTGCCAGTAAAAAATATGTCTGCGACACCCGAGACCGTCCATGTGCCTTCTACAGTGTGTTCAGTCAGTGCCGGTGACTTGTCGTTAAGGTTCCCCTATCGAGATGGTTCCTGTAAGGACTGAGCAGGCGCAATCCTTGCCCACGGAAATCTCCGAACCTCGGCCGGCATCCAGGCTCATTCCTTAACATCCCCGTGGATTGGAGAATGTTAAAAAAAAGAGCCAGGAGGCCGAGCGAGCGCAGCAAGCCGTCCGAGCGAAGCGAGGACATGAGGCCGACTGTCTACTTTCCTCAAATTCCACGTCACCCTGGATGCCGGCCGAGGTTCGGAGATTTCCGTCAGCAAGGATTTCGCCTGTGCAGTCCTTACAGGAACCATCTCTATAGCTGGAACCATATCGTCAGATCACCGGCAGGGGACGGGACTGGTGGAGGTGGTGCCTGAGAGCATTGTGTGATGTCATGGTGCAAGGGAGCCGAATGAAATGGCAGGAGCCTCGTGTGCGGATCTGAGGGATGGGAATAAGGTAAGCCAGGAGCAGGACCGTCAATGCTGTTTGCAGGGCCACCATCAGAGGGGTACAGGCATTACACCGGTAAGGGGCCCGATGGTCCCCAGGGTCCCTTACAGGCCCGGCTGCCCCCCCTACCATTTTTATTTATTCAATTATACATTTTTTGCATTACACCTGTAAGGGGCCCAATGGTCCCCAGGGCCCCTTACAGGCCTGTGCTGGCCACCCCCCCCCGGTTCTCTGCTCCAAGGGGGCCCCCTGCCTAAAGCTGTGTAAGGGGCCCCAAAATTTGTGATGGCGGCCCTGGCTATTTGGAGTGGAGGGACCGCCTGGTGTGGAGAGAGACTGTCACTGTGACTCCGGAGGAGACGTGTTGTGTTGGCGATCTTTGCTGTCAATGTCACTGTGAGAGTCAATTCCATGTTTGTGTGCCGCCCGTTCTAATTTCTTGCCTGTCCCTGAGCTGCCTACTTATTTTATCGAAAAAATAATAATAAATATGTTTTTTGCCTTAATATCTACCTTAAATCACATCTAATTGCATATTGTACTTACCGGCATTTGTAACCTAAATACTGAAATTTGGACTTAAACCTGTAATTTTGTAACTTTTGGAAATGCCAGTAAAAACTTGACTGTGCCAGTAAATTCTGGATGTCATGTCAGTTAATTTTAATCTGGTAGATTGGCAACAGAGGTGGCTCTTTAATTAGGTAAATTAGGCGGTCGCCTAAGGCCTCATAGTGGCCTTGTGGCAGCCTAACTTACCCAATGCATTACCCCAGTTTTGAGGGACAGGGGACCTCAAAGCTGCTGTGCTCGGGCAGCGTTAAGAGCCCTGACTCAGGAGCGGGGCCGCCAGCGTCCCTAACAACCAGTAAATATCGGTGACACCACCCCTTTTGATGTCAATGACCCAGCATGCCCTCAGTCAATGTCGTCACAAGGGTGCGGGTTCACCAGGTGACATCACCGGGTGGCCCCTGCCCCTTAGTTATTATAGAGCAGGATCCAGGGGCCCCCTTGTTAAAGGGGGCTTTGAGATTCCGATAAGCCCCCTGCCCGCAGACCCCCAAAACTTCCGGCCAGGGTTGTGGGGAAGAGGCTCTTGTCCTTGAATTATTTTTCCCATCATAGGTGTGAGTGGGGCCCCATGTCAGGTTTTGCCTAAGGCCTCACAAAGCCTAGAGCCGCCTCTGATTGGCAACACTGACTCACAGTAACCTGGTATAGATCTTCTCTCACCTCTCACAGCATCTCACTGTAGATCTTCTCACTGAGCTCCCGGTCTCACTAGACTTCCAGATCCCAGAGGTCTCCGGATCCTCTGAGCTCTTCCACAGCTAAGCCCACTGTATATTCCTCAAGCTTCACCCTTATTTCAGTGATTTCGGAGGGAGGAATCGGAAGCTGCCGCTGCCGTGAAGGCCCATGGAGATCAAGGAGGACGGGATGTGGCTGCCGCCACACAGGGGAAACCACTGGTAATGGGGTTGAAGGGAATTCAAATGGTATTTCCGTATACCTGACAAAGACAAGCTAGGTTTAGTCACAGCAATTGCCACACTTACAAGACCCTCTCAGTACTGAGGAGATAGCTTCTTAGTGGACACAAAAGGAGATGAGGCAGTGTCTGTGTCCAAACAGAGGCGGCTCTTTAATTAGACAAATTAGGTGGTCGCCTAAGGCCTCGCACTCATAGAGGCCTTGCAGCCGCTTAATTTGCCTCTGCTCAATCACTGTGTGCTAGATCCATTTTTATTTGCTTGAATTTTTTTACCCATTATGGGCATGAGTGGGGAGAGTGTCTAGGTTTTGCTTAAAGATTTTTATTTATTTTCTTAAATAACAAACATGTTATACTTACCTCCACTATTTTGCACAGAGTGGCCCAGATCCACCTCTTCTGGGGTCCCTCGGCGGCTGTCTCTGGTCTTTCCTGCAAGAACTCCACACATTCATGCGAGCTTGCATGATGTGGAGTCCTTGCAGGTGTGCTCCCGTGATACAGCGAGTGGCTATAGCAGCTCGCTGTATCACTCGGCCCCGCCCCCGGCGCGCCTCATCATTGGATGTGATTGACAGCAGCGCCAGCCAACGGCTGCGCTGCTTTCAATCCATCCGCTCTAGCCAATCCATTCGCTCTAGCCAATCAATGGCCAGGCTGAGCGGCAAAGAGGATGTCGGGGCCAAGTGCAGGACTTTCGAGGGGCCAGGTAAGTATGGTGGGGGGCCGGGGGGGGGGGGGGCAGTATTGTCTGAATTTTTTTCACCTTAAAGCGGATGTACAAATACTGCAGCTGCTGACTTTTAATATTAGGACACTTACCTGTCCTGAAGTCCAGCGCCGTTGGCAGCCGAGGACGGGCGATCGCTCGTCACTCTGCTGCCCCCACCGCCATCCTCGGTGAGGGAACCAGGAAGTGAAGCGCTCTGGCTTCACTGCCCGGTTCCCTACGGCGCATGCGCGAGTCGCGCTGCGCCGTGCTCACTGGTTCCCGCTGTGTTCTGGGAGCCGAGTGTTTCCCAGAACACAACGGGGGTGGGGAGGAGGGTATAAGGGATCTAACGTACTGCCCGCAGTCTACCCGCAGACTGTGTGGCCGGAAGTGGGTGCAAATACCTGAAAGGTGTCAAATGTGACAACGGAGGGGGGGGGGGGTTTCCCATGAGCGGAAGTTTCACTTTAGGGTGGAGCTCTGCTTTAATGCATAGAATGCATTAAGGTGAAAAAACTTTTACCTTTACAACCCCTTTAAGGCCTCACAAAGCCCAGAGCCGCCTCTGTCTCCAAAAGTTATCTGGTTTAATTGCGGGCGGGAATACAAGTTATAACAAGGTCATCATCAACCAATCACAGTATGGAAGAGGGGAGTGGTTGATATAGGGGTGTACATTTAATATCATTACATATTATTACATATCATTGGTAATCAAATGACCAACCCCTTAAACATGGCTGCCATGGGTCAATAAAGCATGGCCACCTGGCTGTCTGAGTCATAGTCATGCTTTTAGTGTTCCTTATTATACAGGAACAAGTTTCAGACAGTACTGTCTATGCAACAGGGTGACCACATTTCCAAACCACCATTCAGGGACACCCCACCCCTCCCAAAAATCAGCACAGTGATTGGACACAAGAGGCGGGATTTATAATTTCTCCAATCACAAGCAGGGGGCGGGGATTGTGCTCCTCCAGGCATTCCCGGCCAGGACAAGTACTGTCAGTGAGTAAAGCGGTGATGCGGCGGCCTTTTTTGGGGGCATCAGATTGGCCCGGGGGGTGGCTGTATCAGTTTCATTCCGGGACACTGTATTGTCCTGGAATGAAGGTACCCGGGACAGACCTGCAAAATGCGGGACCGGGCAATCCGGGACACACGTGGTCACTCTACTATGCAAGCAATCGTTATGCATGGTATATTCTTGTGTGCTTTGCAGAAAACTGTCATAGCATGAAAAGTTAGGTTTTAACTAGCACCACCTACCGACCGACTGATGGGGGGAAGGGGAGGGGGGGGTAGGCATACTGTTTGCATCAACCTACAAGCTGAATTCCATTGATTCATAATAATGGGGGAAGTAATATAATAGCACAAGCGGCAGTAAAACACCCCCCTGAACCACAAAGCCGCTAAATAAAGCACATTCTGCACCTTGGCGAATGGAGCCGGTGGAGAGACGAGGGATGCGGGGCGCGGTACCTAATAAATAATGACCACAAAAGAGAAAAGAAGCTTTGTGAATTGAGCCGAACCGAAAACAGAAAATCAGAGACTCAGGAGTTCCAAATATTAGAGAATAGATAAACCCCGGGCACACCTCGCCCCGGCTTTATTTATTAATGCCCAAATGGTGAAGAATCAGAAGAGTCGCTGTGAGGATCCCGAGAAACACAACAGAAAAGCCGCTGTGAGGATCCCGAGAAACTCAACAGAAGAGCCGTAGTGAGGATCCCGAGAAACTCAACAGAAGAGTCGCTGTGAGGATCCTGAGAAACTCAACAGAAGGGCGCTGTGAGAATCCCGAGAAACACAACAGAAGAGCCTCTGTGAGGATCCAGAGAAACACAACAGAAGAGTCGCTGTGAGGATCCAGAGAAACACAACAAAAGAGCCGCTGTGAGGATCTCGAGAAACACAACAGAAGAGTCACTGTGAGGATCCCAAGATACACAACAGAAGAGCCGCTGTGAGGATCTCGAGAAACACAACAGAAGAGTCACTGTGAGGATCCCGAGATACACAACAGAAGAGCCGCTGTGAGAATCCCGAGAAACTCAACAGAAGGGCGCTGTGAGAATCCCGAGAAACACAACAGAAGAGCCGCTGTGAGGATCCAGAGAAACTCAACAGAAGAGCCGCTGTGAGGATCCCGAGAAACACAACAGAAGAGCCGCTGTGAGGATCCGAGAAACACAACAGAAGAGCCGCTGTGAGGATCCCGAAGAAACACAACAGAAGGGCCGCTGTGGGGATCCCGAGAAACACAAGAGAAGAGCTGCTGTGAGGATCCAGAGAAACACAACAGTAGAGCCGCTGTGAGGATCCTGAAAAACACAACAGAAGAGCCGCTGTTAGAATCT
Organism: Rana temporaria; assembly: GCF_905171775.1. Lineage (NCBI taxonomy): Eukaryota > Metazoa > Chordata > Amphibia > Anura > Ranidae > Rana > Rana temporaria. The sequence goes on from NC_053491.1 coordinate 3,381,472, forward strand.
AGAGATACACAACAGAAGAGCCGCTGTGAGGATCCGAGAAACAAAACAGAAGAGACGCTGTGAGGATCCCGAAAAACACAACAGAAGAGTCGCTGTGAGGATCTCGAGAAACACAACAGAAGAGTCGCTGTGAGGATCCGAGAAACACAACAGAAGAGTCGCTGTGAGGATCCGAGAAACACAACAGAAGAGACGCTGTGAGGATCCCGAGAAACACAACAGAAGAGTCACTGTGAGGATCCGAGAAACACAACAGAAGAGACGCTGTGAGGATCCCGGGAAACACAACAGAAGAGTCACTGTAAGGATCCGAGAAACACAACAGAAGAGACGCTGTGAGGATCCGAGAAACACAACAGAAGAGTCGCTGTGAGGATCCCGGGAAACACAACAGAAGAGTCGCTGTGAGGATCCAGAGATACACAACAGAAGAGTCACTGTGAGGATCCCGAGAAACACAACAGAAGAGTCGCTGTGAGGATCCCGAGAAACTCAACAGAAGAGCCGCTGGGAGAATCCAGAGAAACACAACAGAAGAGTCGCTGTGAGGATCCGAGAAACACAACAGAAGAGTCGCTGTGAGGATCCGAGAAACACAACAGAAGACCCGCTGTGAGGATCCAGAGAAACACAACAGAAGAGTCGCTGTGAGGATCCAGAGATACACAACAGAAGGGCCACTGTGAGGATCCAGAGATACACAACAGAAGAGCCGCTGTGAGGATCCCGAGAAAAACACAACAGAAGAGCCTCTGTGAGGATCCCGAGAAACACAACAGAAGAGTCGCTGTGAGGATCCTGAGAAACACAACAGAAGAGTCGCTGTGAGGATCCCGAGAAAAACACAACAGAAGAGCCTCTGTGAGGATCCCGAGAAAAACACAACAGAAGAGCCGCTGTGAGGATCCCGGGAAGCACAACAGAAGAGCCGCTGTGAGGATCCAGAGAAACACAACAGAAGAGCCTCTGTGAGAATCCCGAGAAACACACCAGAAGGGCCGCTGTGAGGATCCTGAAAAACACAACAGAAGAGCCTCTGTGAGGATCCCGAGAAACACAAGAGAAGAGCCACTGTGAGGATCTCGAGAAACACAACAGAAGAGTTGCTGTGAGGATCCGAGAAAAACACAACAGAAGAGCCGCTGTGAGGATCCCGAGATACACAACAGAAGGGCCGCTGTGAGGATCCGAGAAACACAACAGAAGAGACGCGGTTAGGATCTAGACATACACAACAGAAGAGTCGCTGTGAGGATCTCGAGAAAAACACAACAGAAGAGCCGCTGTGAGGATCCAGAGAAAAACACAACAGAAGAGCCGCTGTGAGGATCCAGAGAAACACAACAGAAGTGTCGCTGTGAGGATCCCGAGAAAAACACAACAGAAGAGCCGCTGTGAGGATCCAGAGAAACACAACAGAAGAGCCGCTGTGAGGATCCCGAGATACACAACAGAAGGGCCGCTGTGAGGATCCGAGAAACACAACAGAAGAGACGCGGTTAGGATCTAGACATACACAACAGAAGAGTCGCTGTGAGGATCTCGAGAAACACAACAGAAGAGTCACTGTGAGGATCCCGAAAAACACAACAGAAGAGACGCTGTGAGGATCCAGATAAATACAACAGAAGAGTCACTGTGAGGATCCAGATAAACACAACAGAAGAGCCGCTGTTAGGATCTAGACATACACAACAGAAGAGTCGCTGTGAGGATCTCGAGAAACACAACAGAAGAGTCACTGTGAGGATCCCGAAAAACACAACAGAAGAGACGCTGTGAGGATCCAGATAAATACAACAGAAGAGTCACTGTGAGGATCCAGATAAATACAACAGAAGAACCGCTGTAAGTTTTCAGAGAAACACAACAGAAGAGCCGCTGTGAGGATCCCGAGATACACAACAGAAGAGTCGCTGTGAGGATCTCGAGAAACACAACAGAAGAGTCACTGTGAGGATCCCGAAAAACACAACAGAAGAGACGCTGTGAGGATCCCGAAAAACACAACAGAGGAGTCGCTGTGAGGATCCCGAGATACACAACAGAAGAGTCGCTGTGAGGATCTCGAGAAACACAACAGAAGAGTCACTGTGAGGATCCCGAAAAACACAACAGAAGAGACGCTGTGAGGATCCAGATAAATACAACAGAAGAGTCACTGTGAGGATCCAGATAAATACAACAGAAGAGCCGCTGTTAGGATCTAGACATACACAACAGAAGAGTCGCTGTGAGGATCTCGAGAAACACAACAGAAGAGTCACTGTGAGGATCCCAAGATACACAACAGAAGAGCCGCTGTGAGGATCTCGAGAAACACAACAGAAGAGTCACTGTGAGGATCCCGAGATACACAACAGAAGAGCCGCTGTGAGAATCCCGAGAAACTCAACAGAAGGGCGCTGTGAGAATCCCGAGAAACACAACAGAAGAGCCGCTGTGAGGATCCAGAGAAACTCAACAGAAGAGCCGCTGTGAGGATCCCGAGAAACACAACAGAAGAGCCGCTGTGAGGATCCGAGAAACACAACAGAAGAGCCGCTGTGAGGATCCCGAAGAAACACAACAGAAGGGCCGCTGTGAGGATCCAGAGAAACACAACAGTAGAGCCGCTGTGAGGATCCTGAAAAACACAACAGAAGAGCCGCTGTTAGAATCTAGAGATACACAACAGAAGAGCCGCTGTGAGGATCCGAGAAACAAAACAGAAGAGACGCTGTGAGGATCCCGAAAAACACAACAGAAGAGTCGCTGTGAGGATCTCGAGAAACACAACAGAAGAGTCGCTGTGAGGATCCGAGAAACACAACAGAAGAGTCGCTGTGAGGATCCGAGAAACACAACAGAAGAGACGCTGTGAGGATCCCGAGAAACACAACAGAAGAGTCACTGTGAGGATCCGAGAAACACAACAGAAGAGACGCTGTGAGGATCCCGGGAAACACAACAGAAGAGTCACTGTAAGGATCCGAGAAACACAACAGAAGAGACGCTGTGAGGATCCGAGAAACACAACAGAAGAGTCGCTGTGAGGATCCCGGGAAACACAACAGAAGAGTCGCTGTGAGGATCCAGAGATACACAACAGAAGGGCCACTGTGAGGATCCAGAGATACACAACAGAAGAGCCGCTGTGAGGATCCCGAGAAACACACAACAGAAGAGCCTCTGTGAGGATCCCGAGAAACACAACAGAAGAGTCACTGTGAGGATCCCGAGAAACACAACAGAAGAGTCGCTGTGAGGATCCCGAGAAACTCAACAGAAGAGCCGCTGGGAGAATCCAGAGAAACACAACAGAAGAGTCGCTGTGAGGATCCGAGAAACACAACAGAAGAGTCGCTGTGAGGATCCGAGAAACACAACAGAAGACCCGCTGTGAGGATCCAGAGAAACACAACAGAAGAGTCGCTGTGAGGATCCAGAGATACACAACAGAAGGGCCACTGTGAGGATCCAGAGATACACAACAGAAGAGCCGCTGTGAGGATCCCGAGAAAAACACAACAGAAGAGCCTCTGTGAGGATCCCGAGAAACACAACAGAAGAGTCGCTGTGAGGATCCCGAGAAACACAACAGAAGAGTCGCTGTGAGGATCCCGAGAAAAACACAACAGAAGAGCCTCTGTGAGGATCCCGAGAAAAACACAACAGAAGAGCCGCTGTGAGGATCCCGGGAAGCACAACAGAAGGGCCGCTGTGAGGATCCCGAGAAACACAACAGAAGAGCCGCTGTGAGGATCCAGAGAAACACAACAGAAGAGCCTCTGTGAGAATCCCGAGAAACACACCAGAAGGGCCGCTGTGAGGATCCTGAAAAACACAACAGAAGAGCCTCTGTGAGGATCCCGAGAAACACAAGAGAAGAGCCACTGTGAGGATCTCGAGAAACACAACAGAAGAGTTGCTGTGAGGATCCGAGAAAAACACAACAGAAGAGCCGCTGTGAGGTTCTAGAGAAACACAACAGAAGTGTCGCTGTGAGGATCCCGAGATACACAACAGAAGGGCCGCTGTGAGGATCCGAGAAACACAACAGAAGAGACGCGGTTAGGATCTAGACATACACAACAGAAGAGTCGCTGTGAGGATCTCGAGAAACACAACAGAAGAGTCACTGTGAGGATCCCGAAAAACACAACAGAAGAGACGCTGTGAGGATCCAGATAAATACAACAGAAGAGTCACTGTGAGGATCCAGATAAATACAACAGAAGAGCCGCTGTTAGGATCTAGACATACACAACAGAAGAGTCGCTGTGAGGATCTCGAGAAACACAACAGAAGAGTCACTGTGAGGATCCCGAAAAACACAACAGAAGAGACGCTGTGAGGATCCCGAAAAACACAACAGAGGAGTCGCTGTGAGATCCCGAGATACACAACAGAAGAGTCGCTGTGAGGATCTCGAGAAACACAACAGAAGAGTCACTGTGAGGATCCCGAAAAACACAACAGAAGAGACGCTGTGAGGATCCAGATAAATACAACAGAAGAGTCACTGTGAGGATCCAGATAAATACAACAGAAGAGCCGCTGTTAGGATCTAGACATACACAACAGAAGAGTCGCTGTGAGGATCTCGAGAAACACAACAGAAGAGTCACTGTGAGGATCCCGAAAAACACAACAGAAGAGACGCTGTGAGGATCCAGATAAATACAACAGAAGAGTCACTGTGAGGATCCAGATAAATACAACAGAAGAACCGCTGTAAGTTTTCAGAGAAACACAACAGAAGAGCCGCTGTGAGGATCCCGAGATACACAACAGAAGAGTCGCTGTGAGGATCTCGAGAAACACAACAGAAGAGTCACTGTGAGGATCCCGAAAAACACAACAGAAGAGACGCTGTGAGGATCCCGAAAAACACAACAGAGGAGTCGCTGTGAGGATCCCGAGATACACAACAGAAGAGTCGCTGTGAGGATCTCGAGAAACACAACAGAAGAGTCACTGTGAGGATCCCGAAAAACACAACAGAAGAGACGCTGTGAGGATCCAGATAAATACAACAGAAGAGTCACTGTGAGGATCTTGAGAAACACAACAGAAGAGCCGCTGTGAGGATCTCGAGATACACACCAGAAGAGTCGCTGTGAGGATCTCGAGATACACACCAGAAGAGTCGCTGTGAGGATCCCAGGAAACACAACAGAAGAGTCGCTGTGAGGATCCCGAGAAACACAAGAGAAGAGCCGCTGTGAGGATCCAGAGAAACACAACAGAAGAGTCGCTGTGAGGATCCAGAGAAACACAACAGAAGAGTCACTGTGAGGATCCAGAGAAACACAACAGAAGAGCCGCTGTGAGGATCCCGAGAAACACAAGAGAAGAGTCACTGTGAGGATCCAGATAAATACAACAGAAGAGCCGCTGTTAGGATCAAGACATAGACAACAGAAGAACCGCTATGAGGATCCCGAGAAACACAACAGAAGAGTCACTGTGAGGATCCCGAGAAACACAACAGAAGAGCCGCTGTGAGGATCCGAGAAACACAATAGAAGAGCCGCTGTGAGGATCTCGAGAAACACAACAGAAGAGTCGCTGTGAGGATCCGAGAAACACAGCAGAAGAGTCGCTGTGAGGATCCGAGAAACACAACAGAAGAGACGCTGTGAGGATCCCGAGAAACACAACAGAAGAGTCACTGTGAGGATCCGAGAAACACAACAGAAGAGACGCTGTGAGGATCCCGGGAAACACAACAGAAGAGTCACTGTAAGGATCCGAGAAACACAACAGAAGAGACGCTGTGAGGATCCGAGAAACACAACAGAAGAGTCGCTGTGAGGATCCCGGGAAACACAACAGAAGAGTCGCTGTGAGGATCCAGAGATACACAACAGAAGGGCCACTGTGAGGATCCAGAGATACACAACAGAAGAGCCGCTGTGAGGATCCCGAGAAACACACAACAGAAGAGCCTCTGTGAGGATCCCGAGAAACACAACAGAAGAGTCACTGTGAGGATCCCGAGAAACACAACAGAAGAGTCGCTGTGAGGATCCCGAGAAACTCAACAGAAGAGCCGCTGGGAGAATCCAGAGAAACACAACAGAAGAGTCGCTGTGAGGATCCGAGAAACACAACAGAAGAGTCGCTGTGAGGATCCGAGAAACACAACAGAAGACCCGCTGTGAGGATCCAGAGAAACACAACAGAAGAGTCGCTGTGAGGATCCAGAGATACACAACAGAAGGGCCACTGTGAGGATCCAGAGATACACAACAGAAGAGCCGCTGTGAGGATCCCGAGAAAAACACAACAGAAGAGCCTCTGTGAGGATCCCGAGAAACACAACAGAAGAGTCGCTGTGAGGATCCTGAGAAACACAACAGAAGAGTCGCTGTGAGGATCCCGAGAAAAACACAACAGAAGAGCCTCTGTGAGGATCCCGAGAAAAACACAACAGAAGAGCCGCTGTGAGGATCCCGGGAAGCACAACAGAAGGGCCGCTGTGAGGATCCCGAGAAACACAACAGAAGAGCCGCTGTGAGGATCCAGAGAAACACAACAGAAGAGCCTCTGTGAGAATCCCGAGAAACACACCAGAAGGGCCGCTGTGAGGATCCTGAAAAACACAACAGAAGAGCCTCTGTGAGGATCCCGAGAAACACAAGAGAAGAGCCACTGTGAGGATCTCGAGAAACACAACAGAAGAGTCGCTGTGAGGTTCTAGAGAAACACAACAGAAGTGTCGCTGTGAGGATCCCGAGAAAAACACAACAGAAGAGCCGCTGTGAGGATCCAGAGAAACACAACAGAAGAGCCGCTGTGAGGATCCCGAGATACACAACAGAAGGGCCGCTGTGAGGATCCGAGAAACACAACAGAAGAGACGCGGTTAGGATCTAGACATACACAACAGAAGAGTCGCTGTGAGGATCTCGAGAAACACAACAGAAGAGTCACTGTGAGGATCCCGAAAAACACAACAGAAGAGACGCTGTGAGGATCCCGAAAAACACAACAGAGGAGTCGCTGTGAGATCCCGAGATACACAACAGAAGAGTCGCTGTGAGGATCTCGAGAAACACAACAGAAGAGTCACTGTGAGGATCCCGAAAAACACAACAGAAGAGACGCTGTGAGGATCCAGATAAATACAACAGAAGAGTCACTGTGAGGATCCAGATAAATACAACAGAAGAGCCGCTGTTAGGATCTAGACATACACAACAGAAGAGTCGCTGTGAGGATCTCGAGAAACACAACAGAAGAGTCACTGTGAGGATCCCGAAAAACACAACAGAAGAGACGCTGTGAGGATCCAGATAAATACAACAGAAGAGTCACTGTGAGGATCCAGATAAATACAACAGAAGAACCGCTGTAAGTTTTCAGAGAAACACAACAGAAGAGCCGCTGTGAGGATCCCGAGATACACAACAGAAGAGTCGCTGTGAGGATCTCGAGAAACACAACAGAAGAGTCACTGTGAGGATCCCGAAAAACACAACAGAAGAGCCGCTGTGAGGTTCTAGAGAAACACAACAGAAGTGTCGCTGTGAGGATCCCGAGAAAAACACAACAGAAGAGCCGCTGTGAGGATCCAGAGAAACACAACAGAAGAGCCGCTGTGAGGATCCCGAGATACACAACAGAAGGGCCGCTGTGAGGATCCGAGAAACACAACAGAAGAGACGCGGTTAGGATCTAGACATACACAACAGAAGAGTCGCTGTGAGGATCTCGAGAAACACAACAGAAGAGTCACTGTGAGGATCCCGAAAAACACAACAGAGGAGTCGCTGTGAGATCCCGAGATACACAACAGAAGAGTCGCTGTGAGGATCTCGAGAAACACAACAGAAGAGTCACTGTGAGGATCCCGAAAAACACAACAGAAGAGACGCTGTGAGGATCCAGATAAATACAACAGAAGAGTCACTGTGAGGATCCAGATAAATACAACAGAAGAGCCGCTGTTAGGATCTAGACATACACAACAGAAGAGTCGCTGTGAGGATCTCGAGAAACACAACAGAAGAGTCACTGTGAGGATCCCGAAAAACACAACAGAAGAGACGCTGTGAGGATCCAGATAAATACAACAGAAGAGTCACTGTGAGGATCCAGATAAATACAACAGAAGAACCGCTGTAAGTTTTCAGAGAAACACAACAGAAGAGCCGCTGTGAGGATCCCGAGATACACAACAGAAGAGTCGCTGTGAGGATCTCGAGAAACACAACAGAAGAGTCACTGTGAGGATCCCGAAAAACACAACAGAAGAGACGCTGTGAGGATCCCGAAAAACACAACAGAGGAGTCGCTGTGAGGATCCCGAGATACACAACAGAAGAGTCGCTGTGAGGATCTCGAGAAACACAACAGAAGAGTCACTGTGAGGATCCCGAAAAACACAACAGAAGAGACGCTGTGAGGATCCAGATAAATACAACAGAAGAGTCACTGTGAGGATCTTGAGAAACACAACAGAAGAGCCGCTGTGAGGATCTCGAGATACACACCAGAAGAGTCGCTGTGAGGATCTCGAGATACACACCAGAAGAGTCGCTGTGAGGATCCCAGGAAACACAACAGAAGAGTCGCTGTGAGGATCCCGAGAAACACAAGAGAAGAGCCGCTGTGAGGATCCAGAGAAACACAACAGAAGAGTCGCTGTGAGGATCCAGAGAAACACAACAGAAGAGTCACTGTGAGGATCCAGAGAAACACAACAGAAGAGCCGCTGTGAGGATCCCGAGAAACACAAGAGAAGAGTCACTGTGAGGATCCAGATAAATACAACAGAAGAGCCGCTGTTAGGATCAAGACATAGACAACAGAAGAACCGCTATGAGGATCCCGAGAAACACAACAGAAGAGTCACTGTGAGGATCCCGAGAAACACAACAGAAGAGCCGCTGTGAGGATCCGAGAAACACAATAGAAGAGCCGCTGTGAGGATCCCGAGAAACACAACAGAAGAGCCGCTGTGAGGATCCGAGAAACACAACAGAAGAGTCGCTGTGAGGATCCCGAGAAACACAACAGAAGAGTCGCTGTGAGGATCCGAGAAACACAACAGAAGAGTCGCTGTGAGGATCCAGAGAAACACAACAGAAGAGCCGCTGTGAGGATCCAGAGAAACACAACAGAAGAGTCGCTGTGAGGATCCCGAGAAACACAAGAGAAGAGCCGCTGTGAGGATCCAGAGAAACACAACAGAAGAGCCGCTGGGAGGATCCAGAGAAACACAACAGAAGAGTCGCTGTGAGGATCCGAGAAACACAACAGAAGAGTCGCTGTGAGGATCCGAGAAACACAACAGAAGACCCGCTGTGAGGATCCAGAGAAACACAACAGAAGAGTCGCTGTGAGGATCCAGAGATACACAACAGAAGGGCCACTGTGAGGATCCAGAGATACACAACAGAAGAGCCGCTGTGAGGATCCCGAGAAAAACACAACAGAAGAGCCGCTGTGAGGATCCCGAGAAACACAACAGAAGAGTCGCTGTGAGGATCCTGAGAAACACAACAGAAGAGTCGCTGTGAGGATCCCGAGAAAAACACAACAGAAGAGCCGCTGTAAGGATCCCGAGAAAAACACAACAGAAGAGCCGCTGTGAGGATCCCGAGAAACACAACAGAAGAGTCGCTGTGAGGATCCCGAGAAACACAACAGAAGAGTCGCTGTGAGGATCCTGAGAAACACAACAGAAGAGTCGCTGTGAGGATCCCGAGAAAAACACAACAGAAGAGCCGCTGTAAGGATCCCGAGAAAAACACAACAGAAGAGCCGCTGTGAGGATCCCGGGAAGCACAACAGAAGGGCCGCTGTGAGGATCCCGAGAAACACAACAGAAGAGCCGCTGTGAGGATTCAGAGAAACACAACAGAAGAGCTGCTGTGAAAATTCCGAGAAACACAACAGAAGAGCCACTGTGAGGATCTCGAGAAACACAACAGAAGAGACGCTGTGAGGATCTAGAGAAACACAACAGAAGAGTCGCTGTGAGGATCCCGAGAAAAACACAACAGAAGAGCCGCTGTGAGGATCCCGAGAAACACAAGAGAAGAGCCGCTGTGAGGATCCCGAGATACACAACAGAAGAGCCGATGTGAGGATCCCGAGAAACACAACAGAAGAGCCGCTGTGAGGATCCCGAGATACACAACAGAAGGGCCGCTGTGAGGATCCGAGAAACACAACAGAAGAGACGCTGTGAGGATCCCGAGAAACACAACAGAAGAGCCGCGGTTAGGATCTAGACATACACAACAGAAGAGCCGCTGGAAGGATCTCGAGAAACACAACAGAAGAGTCACTGTGAGGATCCCGAAAAACACAACAGAAGAGACGCTGTGAGGATCCAGATAAATACAACAGAAGAGTCACTGTGAGGATCCAGATAAATACAACAGAAGAGCCGCTGTTAGGATCTAGACATACACAACAGAAGAACCGCTGTGAGGATCCAGAGAAACACAACAGAAGAGCCGCTGTGAGGATCCCGAGAAACACAAAAGAAGAGCCGCTGTGAGGATCTTGAGAAACACAAAAGAAGAGCCGCTGTGAGGATCTTGAGAAACACAACAGAAGAGTCGCTGTGAGGATCCCGAGAAACACAAGAGAAGAGCCGCTGTGAGGATCCAGAGAAACACAACAGAAGAGCCGCTGTGAGGATCCAGAGAAACACAACAGAAGAGTCGCTGTGAGGATCCAGAGAAACACAACAGAAGAGCCGCTGTGAGGATCCAGAGAAACACAACAGAAGAGTCGCTGTGAGGATCCAGAGAAACACAACAGAAGAGTCGCTGTGAGGATCTTGAGAAACACAACAGAAGAGCCGCTGTGAGGATCTCGAGATACACACCAGAAGAGTCGCTGTGAGGATCCCAGGAAACACAACAGAAGAGTCGCTGTGAGGATCCCGAGAAACACAAGAGAAGAGCCGCTGTGAGGATCCAGAGAAACACAACAGAAGAGTCGCTGTGAGGATCCAGAGAAACACAACAGAAGAGTCGCTGTGAGGATCCCGAGAAACACAACAGAAGAGTCGCTGTGAGGATCCGAGAAACACAACAGAAGAGTCGCTGTGAGGATCCAGAGAAACACAACAGAAGAGCCGCTGTGAGGATCCAGAGAAACACAACAGAAGAGTCGCTGTGAGGATCCCGAGAAACACAAGAGAAGAGCCGCTGTGAGGATCCAGAGAAACACAACAGAAGAGCCGCTGTGAGGATCCAGAGAAACACAACAGAAGAGTCGCTGTGAGGATCCGAGAAACACAACAGAAGAGCCGCTGTGAGGATCCCGAGATACACAACAGAAGAGCCGCTGTGAGGATCCAGAGAAACACAACAGAAGAGTCGCTGTGAGGATCCAGAGAAACACAACAGAAGAGCCTCTGTGAGGATCCCGAGAAACTCAACAGAAGAGTCGCTGTGAGGATCCCAGGAAACACAACAGAAGAGTCGCTGTGAGGATCCCGAGATACACAACAGAAGAGCCGCTGTGAGGATCCAGAGAAACACAACAGAAGAGTCGCTGTGAGGATCCGAGAAACACAACAGAAGAGCCGCTGTGAGGATCCAGAGAAACACAACAGAAGAGTCGCTGTGAGGATCCGAGAAACACAACAGAAGAGCCGCTGTGAGGATCCAGAGAAACACAACAGAAGAGCCGCTGTGAGGATCTCGAGATACACACCAGAAGAGTCGCTGTGAGGATCCCAGGAAACACAACAGAAGAGTCGCTGTGAGGATCCCGAGAAACACAAGAGAAGAGCCGCTGTGAGGATCCAGAGAAACACAACAGAAGAGCCGCTGTGAGGATCCAGAGAAACACAACAGAAGAGTCGCTGTGAGGATCCAGAGAAACACAACAGAAGAGTCGCTGTGAGGATCCCGAGAAACACAACAGAAGAGTCGCTGTGAGGATCCGAGAAACACAACAGAAGAGTCGCTGTGAGGATCCAGAGAAACACAACAGAAGAGCCGCTGTGAGGATCCAGAGAAACACAACAGAAGAGTCGCTGTGAGGATCCCGAGAAACACAAGAGAAGAGCCGCTGTGAGGATCCAGAGAAACACAACAGAAGAGCCGCTGTGAGGATCCAGAGAAACACAACAGAAGAGTCGCTGTGAGGATCCAGAGAAACACAACAGAAGAGCCTCTGTGAGGATCCCGAGAAACTCAACAGAAGAGTCGCTGTGAGGATCCCAGGAAACACAACAGAAGAGTCGCTGTGAGGATCCCGAGATACACAACAGAAGAGCCGCTGTGAGGATCCAGAGAAACACAACAGAAGAGTCGCTGTGAGGATCCGAGAAACACAACAGAAGAGCCGCTGTGAGGATCCAGAGAAACACAACAGAAGAGTCGCTGTGAGGATCCGAGAAACACAACAGAAGAGCCGCTGTGAGGATCCAGAGAAACACAACAGAAGAGCCGCTGTGAGGATCCAGAGAAACACAACAGAAGAGCCGCTGTGAGGATCCGAGAAACACAACAGAAGAGCCGCTGGGAGGATCCAGAGAAACACAACAGAAGAGACGCTGTGAGGATCCCAAGAAACACAACAGAAGAGCCGCTGTGAGGATCCAGAGAAACACAACAGAAGAGCCGCTGTGAGGATCCAGAGAAACACAACAGAAGAGCCGCTGTGAGGATCCGAGAAACACAACAGAAGGGCCGCTGTGAGGATCCCGAGAAACACAACAGAAGAGTCGCTGTGAGGATCCCAAGATACACAACAGAAGAGCCGCTGTGAGGATCCCGAGAAACTCAACAGAAGAGTCGCTGTGAGGATCCAGAGAAACACAACAGTAGAGCCGCTGTGAGGATCCCGGGAAGCACAACAGAAGAGCCTCTGTGAGGATCCCGAGAAACTCAACAGAAGAGTCGCTGTGAGGATCCCGGGAAACACAACAGAAGAGTCGCTGTGAGGATCCCGAGAAACTCAACAGAAGAGACGCTGTGAGGATCCCGAGAAACACAACAGAAGAGCCGCTGTGAGGATCCCGAGAAACACAACAGAAGGGCCGCTGTGAGGATCCCGAGAAACTCAACAGAAGAGTCGCTGTGAGGATCCCGGGAAACACAACAGAAGGGCCGCTGTGAGGATCCCAAGATACACAACAGAAGAGCCGCTGTGAGGATCCCGAGAAACTCAACAGAAGAGCCTCTGTGAGGATCCCGAGAAACTCAACAGAAGAGTCGCTGTGAGGATCCCGAGAAACTCAACAGAAGAGCCTCTGTGAGGATCCCGAGAAACTCAACAGAAGAGTCGCTGTGAGGATCCCGAGAAACTCAACAGAAGAGACGCTGTGAGGATCCCGAGAAACACAACAGAAGAGCCGCTGTGAGGATCCCGAGAAACACAACAGAAGAGCCGCTGTGAGGATCCAGAGAAACACAACAGAAGAGTCGCTGTGAGGATCCGAGAAACACAACAGAAGAGCCGCTGTGAGGATCCAGAGAAACACAACAGAAGAGCCGCTGTGAGGATCTCGAGATACACACCAGAAGAGTCGCTGTGAGGATCCCAGGAAACACAACAGAAGAGTCGCTGTGAGGATCCCGAGAAACACAAGAGAAGAGCCGCTGTGAGGATCCAGAGAAACACAACAGAAGAGCCGCTGTGAGGATCCAGAGAAACACAACAGAAGAGTCGCTGTGAGGATCCAGAGAAACACAACAGAAGAGTCGCTGTGAGGATCCCGAGAAACACAACAGAAGAGTCGCTGTGAGGATCCGAGAAACACAACAGAAGAGTCGCTGTGAGGATCCAGAGAAACACAACAGAAGAGCCGCTGTGAGGATCCAGAGAAACACAACAGAAGAGCCGCTGTGAGGATCCCGAGAAACACAAGAGAAGAGCCGCTGTGAGGATCCAGAGAAACACAACAGAAGAGCCGCTGTGAGGATCCAGAGAAACACAACAGAAGAGTCGCTGTGAGGATCCGAGAAACACAACAGAAGAGCCGCTGTGAGGATCCCGAGATACACAACAGAAGAGCCGCTGTGAGGATCCAGAGAAACACAACAGAAGAGTCGCTGTGAGGATCCAGAGAAACACAACAGAAGAGCCTCTGTGAGGATCCCGAGAAACTCAACAGAAGAGTCGCTGTGAGGATCCCAGGAAACACAACAGAAGAGTCGCTGTGAGGATCCCGAGATACACAACAGAAGAGCCGCTGTGAGGATCCAGAGAAACACAACAGAAGAGTCGCTGTGAGGATCCGAGAAACACAACAGAAGAGCCGCTGTGAGGATCCAGAGAAACACAACAGAAGAGTCGCTGTGAGGATCCGAGAAACACAACAGAAGAGCCGCTGTGAGGATCCAGAGAAACACAACAGAAGAGCCGCTGTGAGGATCCAGAGAAACACAACAGAAGAGCCGCTGTGAGGATCCGAGAAACACAACAGAAGAGCCGCTGTGAGGATCCGAGAAACACAACAGAAGAGCCGCTGGGAGGATCCAGAGAAACACAACAGAAGAGACGCTGTGAGGATCCCAAGAAACACAACAGAAGAGCCGCTGTGAGGATCCAGAGAAACACAACAGAAGAGCCGCTGTGAGGATCCAGAGAAACACAACAGAAGAGCCGCTGTGAGGATCCGAGAAACACAACAGAAGGGCCGCTGTGAGGATCCCGAGAAACACAACAGAAGAGTCGCTGTGAGGATCCCAAGATACACAACAGAAGAGCCGCTGTGAGGATCCCGAGAAACTCAACAGAAGAGTCGCTGTGAGGATCCAGAGAAACACAACAGTAGAGCCGCTGTGAGGATCCCGGGAAGCACAACAGAAGAGCCTCTGTGAGGATCCCGAGAAACTCAACAGAAGAGTCGCTGTGAGGATCCCGGGAAACACAACAGAAGAGTCGCTGTGAGGATCCCGAGAAACTCAACAGAAGAGACGCTGTGAGGATCCCGAGAAACACAACAGAAGAGCCGCTGTGAGGATCCCGAGAAACACAACAGAAGGGCCGCTGTGAGGATCCCGAGAAACACAACAGAAGGGCCGCTGTGAGGATCCCAAGATACACAACAGAAGAGCCGCTGTGAGGATCCCGAGAAACTCAACAGAAGAGTCGCTGTGAGGATCCCGGGAAACACAACAGAAGGGCCGCTGTGAGGATCCCAAGATACACAACAGAAGAGCCGCTGTGAGGATCCCGAGAAACTCAACAGAAGAGCCTCTGTGAGGATCCCGAGAAACTCAACAGAAGAGTCGCTGTGAGGATCCCGAGAAACTCAACAGAAGAGCCTCTGTGAGGATCCCGAGAAACTCAACAGAAGAGTCGCTGTGAGGATCCCGAGAAACTCAACAGAAGAGACGCTGTGAGGATCCCGAGAAACACAACAGAAGAGCCGCTGTGAGGATCCCGAGAAACACAACAGAAGAGCCGCTGTGAGGATCCCGAGAAACACAACAGAAGGGCCGCTGTGAGCCCCAGGGCTGTATTTTCCTTAAAGCAGTATTAACCACTTAAGGAACGAGCCTCTTTCTGAGATTTGTTGTTTACAAGTTAAAAACATTTTTTTTTGCTAGAAAATTACTCAGAACCCCCAAAAATCAATTTTTTCCCCCTAACGCCCTAGAGAAAAAAACGGCGGTCGTTGCAATACTTTATGTCACACTGTATTTGCGCAGAGGTCTTACAAGCGCACTTTTTTTGAATTACAAAATAAGACAACAGTAAAAGTTAGCTTAATTTTTTTTATATTGTGAAAGATAATGTTACGCCGAGTAAATTGATACCCAACATGTCACGCTTCAAAATTGCGCCCGCTGGTGGAATGGCGACAAACTTTTACCCTTAAAAATCTCCATAGGCGACATTTAAAAATTTCTATAGGTTGCATGTTTTGAGTTACAGAGGAGGTCTAGGGCTAGAATTATTGCTCTCGCTCTACCAATCACGGCGATACCTCACATGTGTGGTTTGAACACCGTTTTCATATGTGGGTGCGAATCATGTATGTGTTCGCTTCTGCACACAAGCTCGTCGGGACGGGACGCTTTAAAAAAAAAAAAAAATCTTATTTATTTTACTTTATTTTATTAATTGTGTCACTTTTACTCCTATTACTAGGAATGTAAACGTCCCTTGTAATATAAAAAAACATGACAGGTCCTCTTATATATGAGATCTGGGGGTCAAAAAGACGTCACTTCTCATATTTACACTAAAATGCAATAATAATAATAATAATAATAATAATAATAAAAAAAAAAATTGTCATTTGAAAAAATGGCAAAAATAAATTGCGCCATTTTCCTCTCACTTGTCTCTATAGCAAGCAGGAGACAGGACCGATCACCTCCACCGCTACCGACAGCTCCGATAAGCGGCGGAGGGCGCGGGAGAGCGGCGGGAGGGGAGCCAACTGCAGAGACCACCATTATCGTAAACTGGACTGCCACCTGAACACGAGGATACCGGGTTATGGTAGCAACTGCTGCCATAACAGCAGTGCTTAAAATTTTTTGGGGGGGCGCAAATAAACAAAAAAAAAAACAATTGCAGCCTCACTGTGCCCATCAAACGCAGCTACTGTGCCCATCAAACGCAGCTACTGTGCCCATCAAACACAGCTACTGTGCCCATCAAATGCAGCTACTGTGCCCAACAAAGGCAGACACTGTGCCCATCAAACGCAGCCATTGTGCCCATCAAACGCAGCTACTGAGCCCATCAAACGCAGCCACTGTGTCCATCAAAGGCAGCCACTGTGCCCATCAAAGTTAGCCACTGTGCCCACCAATTGTTACCACTGTGCCATGCCATCAATTTTCGCCACTGTGCCATGCCATCAAATGCAGCCACTGTGCCATCATTCATCGTCACTGTGCCCATCAATTGTCACCACTGTGCCATGCTATCAAACCCAGCAACTGTGCCATCAATTGTCGCCACTGTGCCCATCAATTGTCACCAATGTGCCCATCAATTGTTACCACTGTGCCATCAATTGTTGTCACCACCGTGCCCATCAATTGTCACCACTGTGCCCATAAATTAGTGCCACTGTGCCCATCAATTAGCGCCCCTGTGCCCTGTAAAATGCCCCTCCCCCAACTTACCTTTCTGGGGTCAGCCATCCTACTTCCTCCGTCCCTCGATGTCTTCTCCCGCCCTCTTTGACGCTTCAGCCAATCAGGTTACCGGTAACCAGAACCGGTGAACCTGATTGGCTGAGACACCTGTCAGGCCCCGTACACACGGCCGAGGAACTCGACGTGCCAAACACATCGAGTTCCTCGGCCAGTTCAGCCCTGAAGCCGCCGAGGAGCTCGGCGGGCCGAGAGCTCCCATAGAACAACGAGGAAATAGAGAACATGTTCTCTATTTCCTCGTCGAGCTCCTCGTCGGCTTCCTCGGCCGAAAGTGTACACACGGCCGGGTTTCTCGGCAGAATTCAGCCAGAAACTCGGTCGGAAGCTGAATTCTGCCGAGGAAACTGGTCGTGTGTACGGGGCCTCAGTCTTATCCAAGGAACGCACACCCCCCGTGCGTTCCCTGGTTAACTATTTGGAAGCCTGAGGGCTGTAATAAGAAAGCCTATCGGAGACGCTGGCCCTGATAGGCACTTCCACAGCCAACCAGCTGCCGTTATTCAGATGGCCGGCGCTCACCAAGCCTTTTGAACAGTGGGCGGCAGCAACAATACATGGAATCATCCAATGCATGAATCTATGTATTGTATTCAGTGGCGGTGCGGGAGAGAGAGAGGGCGGCGCTCCGGCGCCCTCTATGGACGCACCGCCACTGATATATACACTCATGTGTTTGAGCTTTGGGGTGCACACCCTGATGCACTAGGCTGCGCACACCTCTGCCTCCAGCATAGAACAGGGAAAGAAATCAGGAAGTCCATCGAAGAAATGGCTACACTCTCCGTTTTCTGCGTTTACGTGACCTCTATAGAAGAAATGTTCTTCTGCTACAAAATTACTTTTTTTTCTCTCTAGAAAAATGAAGTGTAGCGATATCGGAGCACCGAAAGTTCTAATTGAAGAATTTCATTATCCAGCATTTTTTTTTTTTTTTTTAACAAGTGTTTGGAGCGCTGCGCTCGCCGGCGGCCATTATTCCCCCATTCACACGTACATTGAAAGTTTGTCAATATCCTCGCTAATATAATGCGGCGATGCATCTTATTGCTAAAAAAAAAAAAGAAAAACGCGCGAGAACAGCCCCCTCCAGACACGGCAGACAATTCTTATTGCTTTGCGCTCCAGCAGATATTTTTCTTTTTTTTTCTCTCTCTTAAATAAAACTCGATTTATAAATACAATCAAATGCGTTTATTTTTTTCTCCCCCCGCTGATTGAATTGGTGGGAACCCTGAGGAGGTGTTATGTAATCCGGAGAGGCGAGTTTGCTTATTACTGGCGCTGGGGACTGCGAAGGCTGACAGGGACCTCAGTAATTAGAACGCTCTTATCACCCAGGGTAAAAATACTTGTAAAAAAAAAAAAATTACATTTGCGGGAAACTTTCTGCTTTTTTTTCTGCCGACTTGCACTTTCCGATGAAGGATTTATAGCGACAACAAAACCTTTTTCCAGCAATAAAGTTAATGTGGTTTTTATTTTCCTTTTTACTATTTAAATTCCTTTAGAATAACACTTTATTTATTTATTTATTTTTTCTTGAAGAGTCATCATTTTATGTTGTAACAGACACCAATGGCTCAGATTCAAGAAGCACTTGCGCCCGCGCAACCATAGGTTACGCAGCGCAAGTGCTTACTTGCTCCGGCGTAGCGAATGCTCCTGATTCAGGAACCTCGTTACACCGGCTGCAGCCTAAAATCTGCGCGGCATAAGGCTCTTATGCCTCGCAGATTTTAGGCTGCATTCTTGCGGGGGCCGCTAGGGGGCGCTCTCATTGTGTATCAGCGTGTAGTATGCAAATTGCATACTACCACTGATTCACAAGCTTGCGCGGGCCCCGCGCAAGCCAGGTACGGAGTTTCCATACGGCTACTTTTAGCGCAAGGCTGCCCCTTCTAATAGTAGGGGCAGCCAATGCTAAAGTATAGCCGGCCTTCCCGCGCCGTGAAATTTGAATTTCACGGCGTTTGCGTAAGTGAAACGTGAATGGCGCTGGACGCCATTCACGTTCACTTAGAAGCAAATGACGTCCTTGCAACGTCATTTGCCGCAATGCACGTCGGGAAAGTTTCCCGACGGAGCATGCGCTGTACGCTCGGCGCGGGAGCGTGCCTACTTTAAATGATTCCCGCCCCCGGCAAAATCGTTGCCCTGCTTCCCCGCAAATATCGCGCAATTCTACTTGAATCTGGGCCAATGTTTGCAGACCATGTCCCCGTCCTGAGCGTTGTGTAGAGATTTTATTTATGGGGAGAGATTTCTGCTTCTTGGTGGATTTCTCTTAAATGAAAATAAATAGGTAGATTCAGAGAGATGGGATTAAATTTAGGGCGGCCTAGCCTAGCCTGTTTAGGCTACACCGCTGTAAATTAGCTAGGCTAGTAGTGATTCACAATCTACTTACCTGCTAATCTACGGCGGCGTAGCCTCAAACGAGCGGGCGTAAGGGCGCCTAATTCAAATTGCTTGGAGGGGGGCGTGTTGTATGGAAATGAGGCTTGACCTCACGTTTTTTGACGTTTTTTGCTACTGGCGCCTACATTTCCCAGTGCGCATTGCGGCTAAGTACGCCGTACGGGCCTATTGATTTCGACGTGTACGTAAACGACGTAACTCCCGATTCGCGGACAACTTGCGCAAACGACGTAAAAAAAAATTCGCGGCGGGAACGGCGGTCATACTTTAACATTGTTATTCCACTTCATAGGTGGAATAACTTTAGGCCTTACGGAAACGTTAATCGACTGCGGCGGGCTCGCGTACGTTCGGGAATCGGTGTAAAAGCTCATTTACATAATCTACGCCACCGCAATGGAAGCGCCACCTAGCGGCCATCCAAAAAATTGCAAGCTAAGATAGAACGGCACAAGACAGCCTATCTTAGCTTTGTTTAAGCGTATCTCTGTTTGAGCATACGCTTAAACAAACGCCAGCGTAGATTCAGAGTTAGGTCGACTTATCTACTGATAAGTCGGCCTAACTCTTTGTGAATCTACCTAAAAGTTTCAAAAAAATCTACCAAAAAAAGAGAAAAAAAAAAAGGTGGGTGCTTCCAAAGAATAACCAAAATACATATATACTGTATACTGCGAAAAGCATATATTTATTCACACAGTATATTGCAAGGTTAAAATTAACCACTTAAGTCCGGGACCTTTAGGCAGCTAAAGGACCCGGCCAGGTTTTGCGATTCGGCACTGCGTCGCTTTAACTGACAATTGCGCGGTCGTGCGACGTGGCTCCCAAACAGAATCGACGTCCTTTTCCCCCCACAAATAGAACTTTCTTTTGGTGGTATTTGATCGCCTCTGCGGTTTTTATTTTTTGCGCTATAAACAAAAAGAGAGCGACAATTTTGAAAAAAATGCAATATTTTTTACTTTTTGCTATAATAAATATCCCCCAAAAATATATAAAAAAAAAATTTTCCTCAGTTTAAGGCCGATACGTATTCTTCTACATATTTTTGGTAAAAAAAAATCACAATAAGCGTATAGTGATTGGTTTGCGCAAAATTTATAGCGTTTACAAAATAGGGGATAGTTTTATTGCATTTTTATTATTAATTTTTTTTACTACTAATGGCGGCGATCAGCGATTTCTTTCGTGACTGCGACATTATGGCGGACACATCGGACAATTTTGACACATTTTTGGGACCATTGTCATTTTCACAGCAAAAAATGCATTTAAAATGCACTGATTACTGTGAAAATGACAATTGCAGTTTGGGAGTTAACCACAAGGGGGCGCTGAAGGGGTTATGTGTGACCTCATGTGTGTTTCTAACTGTAGGGGGGGTGGCTGTAGGTGTGACATCATTGATTGTGATTCCCTATATCAGGGAACACACGATCGATGTCGGCGCCACAGTGAAGAACGGGGAAGGTGTGTTTACACACGGCTCTCCCCGTTCTTCAGCTCCGGGGACCGATCGTGGGACTGCTGCGGCGATCGGGTCCGTGGGTCCTGCGGTGACGGTCACGGAGCTTTGGACCGGGTCGCGGGTAGGCACTTAAAGAGGACATACAGGTACGTGCTTGTGCCCAGCCGTGCCATTCTGCCGACGTATATGTGCAGGAGGCGGTCATTAAGCGGTTAAAGAGTTTGTCTGCTCACATAATTTGTAATAAAACATATTTTGCCATTCTGAAACCTCCCAACTTTTCAACTTCAGAATGAGGGACAAATGAGCATACCTCCCAAAGGAAGTTGTTGAGCGGGGGGGGGGGGGGGGGTGGATCCACGGATCAAAGTTGTTGAGGAGCGGGGGGGGGGGCACAGATCAGAGTTGTTGAGCGGGGGGGGGGGTTCGCGGATCAAAGTTGTAGAGTGGGGGGGGGGGTCCGCAGATCACAGTTGTTGAGTGGGGAGGGTTTACCGCGAATCGCGGGACCGTGGGATTTTACGCGAATCGTGGTAATCACGGAGGGGACAATATCACTTGCTCGCTGGACCGCGGGATTTAACGCGAATCGCGGGAGATTACCGCAAAATCAGGGACGGTAGGGAGGTTTGCAAATATGCTGCAGTGCACTGAGTCCACTGAGTCAGGCGGCAGCCATTTTTACTGTGGGAAGCTAAAGCTGCTGCCTGTTCACTTCCTGGATTTACACAGAGACACACCTCCAGCTCTCATTGGCCCTCTTATGACTCATCCCCTCTCCCTTCCTGGCAAACTCTCACGAGAGTTACATAGTTACATAGTTAGTCAGGTTGAAAAAGGACACAAGTCCATCCAGTTCAACCACAAAAAAAATAAAAAAAAATAAACAAATAAAATAAAAAACACAGTACAATCCTATACACCCAACTCCATACCCACAGTTGATCCAGAGGAAGGCAAAAAACCCCAGCAGAGCACGAGATCCAATTTGCTACAGCAGGGGAAAAAATTCCTTCCTGATCCCCCGAGAGGCAATCGGATTTACCCTGGATCAACTATACCTACAAATCTTAATACTCAGTTATATTCTGTACATTTAGGAAAGAATCCAGACCTTTCTTATAGCAATCTACTGATCTGGCCAGAACCACCTCTGGAGGGAGTCTGTTCCACATTTTCACAGCTCTTACTGTGAAAAAACCTTTCCGTATTTGGAGGTGAAATCTCTTTTCCTCTAGACGTAAAGAGCGCCCCCCTTGTCCTCAGTGTTGACCGTAAAGTGAATAACTAGGGTTGTCCCGATACCACTTTTTTAGGACTGAGTACAAGTACCGATACTTTTTTTTAAATGTGTCCCCAAATGCAGCCATATCCCCACACAGATGCAGCCATGTCCCCCCACAGTTACAGCCATGTCCCCCCACAGTTACAGCCATGTCCCCCCCATATCCAGCCATGTCCCCCCATATGCAGCCATGTCCCCCATATGCAGCCATGTCTCCCCCATATCCCCCCCATGCAGCCATGTCCCCCCATATGCAGACATGTCTCCCCCCCATATCCAGCCATGTCTCCCCCCCCCCCCCATATCCAGCCATGTCAACCATATGCAGTCATGTCTCCCCCCATATGCAGCCATGTCCCCCCCATATCCAGCCATGTCTCCCCCCATATCCAGCCATGTCCCCCCCCATATGCAGCCATGTCTCCCCCCATATCCAGCCATGTCTCCCCCCATATCCAGCCATGTCAACCATATGCAGCCATGTCTCCCCCATATCCAGCCATGTCCCCCCCCCATATCCAGCCATGTCCCCCCATATCCAGCCATGTCCCCCCATATCCAGCCATGTCAACCATATGCAGCCATGTCTCCCCCCCATATCCAGTCATGTCAACCATATCCAGCCATGTCAACCATATGCAGCCTTTGTCTCCCCCCATATCCAGCCATGTCAACCATATGCAGTCATGTCTCCCCCCATATGCAGCCATGTCCCCCCATATCCAGCCATGTCCCCCCATATCCAGCCATGTCCCCCTTACCTGCATCCCGCTGCCGTTGACTGGTTAATACGCACGGGGAACATTACAGCTTTGAATAGCTGTAATGATTCGCACCGCGCTGCGTATAGACACTCCCCCTTGCTCAGGATTGGACAGTTCACGGCGCGAATCATTACAGCTATTGAAATGAAAGCTGTAATGTTCCCCGCGCGTATTAACCAGTCGGCGGCAGCGGGGTAATTGTGGCGCTGGAGTATTCTATTTCGGTATCGGGGGTATTTGCGGGAGTACGAGTACTCCCGCAAATACTCGGAATCGGTCCCGATACCGATACTGGTATCGGTATCGGGACAACCCTATAAATAACTCAACACCAAGTTCCCTATATGGACCCCTTATATATTTGTACATGTTGATCATATCCCCCCTTATTCTCCTCTTCTCAGGAGAGAATAGATTCAGTTCCTCTAATCTTTCCTCATAGCTGAGCTCCTCCATGCCTCTTATCAGTTTGGTTGCCCTTCTCTGCACTTTCTCCAGTTCCCCGATATCCTTTCTGAGAACTGGTGCCCAAAACTGAACTGCATATTCCAGATGAGGTCTTACTAATGATTTGTACAGATGACGTCTCTCTCTCTCTGGAGTCCATACCTCTCTATACAAGAAAGGACTTTCCTCGCTTTGGAGACCACAGCTTGGCATTGCATGCCATTATTGAGCTTATGATCAACTAAAACCCCCAGATCCTTCTCCACTACGGATCCCCAGATCCTTCTCCACTACAGATCCCCCCAGATCCTTCTCCACTACAGATCCCGAGAGATCCTTCTCCACTACGGATCCCCCCAGATCCTTCTCCACTACGGATCCCCCAGATCCTTCTCCACTACAGATCCCCCCAGATCCTTCTCCACTACAGATCCCGAGAGATCCTTCTCCACTACGGATCCCCCAGATCCTTCTCCGCTACAGATCCCCCAGCCCCAGATCCTTCTCCACTACAGATCCCCCAGCCCCAGATCCTTCTCCACTACAGATCCCCCAGCCCCAGATCCTTCTCCACTACAGATCCCGAGAGATCCTTCTCCACTACGGATCCCCCAGATCCTTCTCCGCTACAGATCCCCCCCAGATCCTTCTTCACTATGCATCCCCCCAGATCCTTCTCTACTACGGATCCCCCCAGATCCTTCTCCACTACAGATCCCCCCAGATCCTTCTCCACTATAGATCCCCCCAGATCCTTCTCTACTACGGATCCCCCAGATCCTTCTCCACTACGGATCCCCCCCAGATCCTTCTCCACTACAGACCCCCAGATCCTTCTCCACTACGGATCCCCCCCAGATCCTTCTCAGACCCCCAGATCCTTCTCCACTATGGATCCCCCCAGATCCTTCTCCACTATAGATCCCCCCAGATCCTTCTCCACTACGGATCCCCCCAGATCCTTCTCCACTACGGATCCCCCCAGATCCTTCTCCACTACGGATCCCCCCAGATCCTTCTCCACTACGGATCCCCCCCAGATCCTTCTCCACTACGGATCCCCCAGATCCTTCTCCACTACGGATCCCCCCAGATCCTTCTCCACCACGGATCCCCCCCAGATCCATTGCATGAATCTATCTATGGTCGCGGCTGACGCCCCCTATTTAGGTGTCCGGCCCCTTTTCGGGCACCTGAATTACGACAGCGGGGTATTTTTTGAAAGCACCTGATTAGAGCCATAGGCTCTAATAGGCGTCCAAAAAGGTGAACAGCGGGCACCATGCTGGGCGCTTGCAGTTCACTCAGCATTGTGTTAGGAAAGCGAATGAATTGCTAATTCTTAAGGCTGAACCACCTCTCAGCCAATCAGGTGCTCTGGTCTGTTATCTGTCACCTATTTGGCTGAAACGACAGGCGCTGTGATTGGATTAGGCGTCCAATCATAGCAGAGGACCGGAAGAGAGGGCGGAAGGAGCGTGGAGGACATCGCCATGACCCGCTGCCTCACTGAGACAAGGTAAGCGCCGGGCGGGGGATGCACACTGGCAGCATTTGATGGGCACAGTAGCGGCAATTGATGGGCACACTGGAAGCAGTTGATGGGCACAGTAATGGCAGTTGATGGGCACAGTTGCAGCAATTGATGGGCACACTGGCAGCAGTGGATGGGCACAGTAGTGGCAGTTTATGGGCACACTGGCAGCAGTTGATGGGCACAGTAGTGGCAGTTGATGGGCACACTGGCAGCAGTTGATGGGCACAGTAGCAGTAATCGATGGGCACACAGGCAGCAGTTGATGGGCACAGTAGCAGCAGTTGATGGGCACAGTAGTGGCAGTTGATGGGCACACTGGCAGCAGTTGATGTGCACAGTAGCGGCAGTTGATGGGCACAGTAGCAGTAATCGATGGGCACACAGGCAGCAGTTGATGGGCACAGTAGCAGCAGTTGATGGGCACAGTAGTGGCAGTTGATGGGCACACTGTCAGCAGTTGATGGGCACAGTAGCAGCAGTTGATGGGCACACTGTCAGCAGTTGATGGGCACAGTAGCAGCAGTTAATGGGCACACTGGCAACAGTTGATGGGCACAGTAGCAGCAGTTAATGGGCACAGTGTCAGCAACTGATGGGTACAGTGGCTGCGTTTGATGGGCACAGTGGCTGCGTCTGATGGGCACAGTGGCTGCAATTGATGGGCACAGTGGCTGCAATTGATGGGCACAGTGGCTGCAATTGATGGGCACAGTGTCTGCAATTGATGGGCACAGTGGCTGCAATTGATGGGCACAGTAGCTCTGTTTGATGGGGTTTTTTTTCAGTTTGTTTGCGCCCCCCGCACATTTAAAGGAATATTACAGGTTTGCTTGATTGCAGGAACCTCGTCTTATTTTGCTTGACCAGCAGCCTTCTCACATACATGGCGGCGCAGTTGCGGCTTCAAAGATCCGTAAATGAAATTCCCGGCCACCCCGGATGTTTAGTACCAGAGGGCCAATCAATGGAGGAACGTTGGTGATAAGGTCGCACACAGAGCGCGCTTAATTCTAATTGACATGCGAGTACAAGCTCTGCCATGGCAATCACACGGCATTCATGTGCCCTCCGCAGAGCCCGGGCCTCCTGTGCTCTTCAGAGTCACCGCCATTGACACGTTGATAACAGCCTTAGAAATCAGTTCCTATTTAGCCTCTTTCTGGGAGTTTGGGGGGTTTCTGAGGCAAAGTGGGCGGAAAATCTTCAACATCGCAGTTCAAAACGAACATTTTTTTGACTGGAAAAATCAAATGATTTAAGAAGCAACTTGTGTAATAGCGTGTGTGGGAGAAGGAGGAATTATGCGCTGATCTGGTGGATGAAAACGGCGAGGATTTTTATATTTTCTACAATATCCCAGAAAAAAAGCGCAATCTTTTCATTTCTACTGTACAGTCTCCAATAGAGCTTGACTGGTGCGCTGCTAGAGTCCTAGCTCATTACCCCTTAACTACACACCACCTTACATACCCCTTAACTACACACCACCTTACATACCCCTTAACTACACACCACCTTACATACCCCTTAACTACACACCACCTTACATACCCCTTAACTAAACACCACCTTACATACCCCTTAACCTCAATTGACCACACAACACCTTCTGGATTAAATGGCCACTGAAGACCCCTTTATTAATTCCAAACATAAAATAAACTATAAAATTACTTTTTTTAACCAGTTAAGCCCCGGACCAATATGCAGCCTAAAGACCCAAGGTGTTTTTACAGTTCGGGACTGCGTCGCTTTAACAGACAATTTCGCGGTCGTGTGACGCGGCTCCCAAACAAAATTGGCTTTCTTTTGGTGGTATTTGATCACATCTGCGGTTTTTAGTTTTTGCGCTATAAACAAAAATAGAGCGACAATTTTGAAAAAAATGCAATATTTTTTACTTTTTGCTATAATAAATATCCCCCAAAAACATATATAAAAACATTTTTTTTCCTCAGTTTAGGCCGATACGTATTCTTCTACCTATTTTTGGTAAAAAAAATCACAATAAGCGTTTATCGATTGGTTTGCGCAAAAGTTCTAGCGTTTACAAAATAGGGGATAGTTTTATTGCATTTTTATTAATTTTTTTTTTTTTACTACTAATGGCGGCGATCAGCAATTTTTTTCGTGACTGCGACATTATGGCGGACACTTCGGACAATTTTGACACATTTTTGGGACCTTTGTCATTTTCACAGCAAAAAATGCATTTAAATTGCATTCTTTATTGTGAAAATGACAATTGCAGTTTGGGAGTTAACCACAGGGGGCGCTGTAGGAGTTAGGGTGCACCTAGTGTGTGTTTACAACTGTAGGGGGGTGTGGCTGTAGGTGTGACGGCATCGATTGTGTCTCCCCTATAAAGGGGATGACACGATCGATACGCCGCCATAGTGAAGCACGGGGAAGCCGTGTTTACATACGGCTCTCCCCGTTCTTCAGCTCCGGGGAGCGATCGCGACGGAGCGGCTATAAACAAATAGCCGCGCCGTGGTCCCGGATCGCTCCCCGAGCGGACCCGACCTCCGCATGTAGCGGGGGGGGGGGGGTCCCGATCGGACCCCCCACCCGCTAATAGGCAAGGACGTACAATGACGCCCATGTGCCTGTACGTGCCATATTGTGGACGTACATTTACATGCGGAGGTCGGGAAGTGGTTAATAAATATATATAATCCTTTAAATAAATATATATATTTAAACACTATGGGCCAGATTCACGTAGCGCAGCAGATCTATAGATCCGCTCGATCTACGTGAATTAAGATCCGCTCCCGCAAGTTTAGGAGGCAAGTGGCTAATTCACAAACCACTTACCTCCAAACTTGCGACGGCGGATCCTAAATCCCCCGGCGGAATTCGAATTCCGCGGCTAGGGGAGTGTACTATTTAAATCAGGCGCGTTCCCGCGCCGATTTAAATGCGCATGCGCCGTCCGGGGGAATTTCCCGGCGTGCATTGCTCCCACTGACGTCACTAGGACGTCAGTGGTTGCGACGTGAGCGGGACTTGCGACGCGCGTGTTCGTGAATCGGCGTACGCAAACGACGTAGGAAAATTCAAATTCGACGCGGGAACGCCGGCTATACTTAACATTGGCTGCGCCTGATAAAAACAGGGTTAAGTATACGACGGGAAAGCCGCTACGGAAACGACGTAAGAACACTGCGACGGGTCCGCGTACGTTCGTGAATTTGCGTATCTCGCTGATTTACATATTATTTATCGTAAATCAGCGGGAACGCCCCCGGCGCCATTTTTAAATGGAAAAAAAGATCCGACAGTGTAACACAGTGTAACACTGTCAGATCTAGCCCTATCTATGCGTAACTGATTCTATGAACCAGGCGCATAGATAGGACCAGTGTAAGTCAGAGATACGACGGGGGATCAGGAGATATTACACCGGAGTATCTCTTTGTGAATCTGGCCCAACAACTTTTTATTAACCCAAATAACTTTTTCCAAAGATTACGTAAGAGGTTCCTGAGAGAAGGTAGGCAAGGCTATGTCCTGGGCTGACACCATCTCCAAAGTATTCTGGCCTCCAGCCGCGTTCCTACCAGCTCCGAGACTTGATCGATTCCTTCACTCTTCAGCCCGATTGACCACTAGCCCACTTAACCCGATAGGGAAGGTGCACTGCCCACCCCGAGAACAAGCCCCAAACCCTACCAACAATCTTTGATATATACCACCAATATATATCCACCCACCACCAACCAACCCTCAGGAACCCCATACCCCTGCCAATACCACCTGAAACGAAAAAAGACACATTAAAAACACGAATACCCATACCAGACAAACTTCCACTAGGGAGGGAAAAACAATCTGTGTGTTACCCCTTCCTGTCCTTGGCGCCGAATGCCTAGCTCCGCCCCCCCTCTGCACTTATAGAGAGCTGCCTCGTGTAGCCAGCCCCACCCCCTTACCAACTTCTGACCCCACCTCACTTCCTCTTCCTGGAGCAACCTCCTCAGCGTTCCCCCGGTCATATGGCCCCTCTGCCTAGGTTCCCTTTATGCCGGGGCATTCTGATCAGCTATAACATTATTACCCCTTTTGCCACCAAAACAGCCCTTCCCCATTGAGGTATGGACTCCACTAGACCTCTGAAGGTGTGTGCTGGGATATCGGACACCAAGCCGCCAGTAGCAGATCAGATCCTTTAAAGCGGTCCTCCACCCTAAAGTGGAGTCCCGCTGATCGGAACCCTCCCCCCCTCCGGTGTCACATTTGACACCTTTCAGGGGGGAGGGGGGTGCAGACACCTGTCTAAAGACAGGTATTTGCACCCACTTCCGGCCACACGCTACGGGCGAAAGACGGGCATTCCGTCACATCCCGTCTGTCGCCCGTTGTGTGCTGGGAACACTCGGCTCCCAGCACACAGCGTGTGAGCCAATCGGCGGGCGCAGCGCGACTCGCGCATGCGCCGTAGGGAACCGGGCAGTGAAGCCGCAGCGCTTCACTTCCTGGTTCCCTCAGCGTGGATGGCGGGGGGAGCAGCAGAGTGACGAGCGATCGCTCGTGCTCTGCTGCGATCGGCGCTGGACTCCAGGACAGGTAAGTGTCCTAATATTAAAAGTCAGCAGCTGCAGTATTTGTAGCTGCTGACTTTTAATATTTTGTTCCCATGGCACATCCGCTTTAAGTCGTGAGGTGGGGCCTCCATGGATCTCCAACATTCCCTGATGGTATTGCCATCTTCCAGCAGGATAATGCACTCTACCACACTGCAAAAAGGGTTTGAGGAACACAGCATTGAGTGTTCTCCAGATCTCAATCCAATCCAGCATCTGTGGGATGTGCCGAAAAAACAAGTCCGATCCACGGAGGCCCCACCTCGTGACTTAAAGGATCTGATCTGCTACTTGGCGTCTTGGTGTCCGATATCCCAGCACACACCCTCAGAGGTCTAGTGGAGTCCATACCTCAATGGGGGAAGGGCTGTTTTGGTGGCAAAAGGGGTAATAATGTTATAACTGATCAGTGTTGTATATACTGTATATATTGTAAGGGGTTAGCTCGGTAGCGGGGTGTGTGACCCCTTGGATGGGTTCACTACACACTGGGGTAGATTCAAAGACCAATTGTGTCTGTGTAACCATAGTTACGCAGCGCAATTGCTTACCTGCGCCGGCGTTACGAATGCTCCTGATTCAGGAACCTCGTTACGCCGACTGCAGCCTAAGAAATGACTGGCATAAGGCTCCTTATGCCGTCATATCGTAGGCTGCATTCTTACGGAGGCCGCTAGGTGGCGTTCCCGTAGTGGTCAGCGTATAGTATGCAAATTGCATACTCACGCCGATTCACAACCCTACGCGAGCCCTGCGTTCGCAGTTTGCGTAGTTTGCGTACGTCGGGTTTCGCGTAAGGCTGCTCCTGCTAATAGCAGGGGCAGCCAATGTTACGTATACCCGTCGTTCCCGCGTCGCGAAGTTTAAATTTTACGTCGTTTGCGTAAGTGAATCGTGAATGGCGCTGGACGCCATTCACGTTCACTTTGAAGCAAATGACGTCCTTGCGACGTCATTTTGCCGCAATGCACGTCGGGAAAGTTTCCCGACGGAGCATGCGCACTACGTTCGGCGCGGGAACGCGCCTAATTTAAATGATCCACGCCCCCCTACGGGATCATTTAAATTACGCGCCCTTACGCCGGGCAGTTTTCCGGAGCGCACACGCAATTTACGGAGCTACTGCTCCGTGAATCGCGCGTAGCGCAGGAAATTTACGGAGGCGCAGCGGAAAAACGGTGCGCTGCGCCTCCGTAAAAAAAGGGGCAACGCTACCTGAATCTACCCCCCTGAATTTATACAGACAGGCAGACGAAGACGGTTGAAAACAAAGATTTTGGTTTATTCTTCCATCTTGCTGGAAACAAGTGCAAGCATCCAAACAGCATAAACAAAATCAAACATAAAATAATCCCTGGCCACTTGGGGCGTCTACCTTCACCACACAGGAACCTACCTATGGGGTCTGGCACAGCCTAGCGCTGGGCAGACACTGCTGGTCATACAGCAGAAAAACAATAGTCTTTTGATTTTTATCACACAGAAAAATCAATCTCCTCACCTCCTCAGAAGACTTTCAGTACACTGCTCTCCTTACTCACACAACCTCAGGATGCAGAAAATCAGTGGTAATCCTCTGGACTACTTATAGAGGCCTTAATTGCCTCATTCTGAACAGCTAAAGTTTTCCAACGGCCTTTAGCCTTTTCTGGCTACATTTGCAGCCAACGCCTAATAACAATTGGTGTATAGTCTAAACAAGGCAGAAATGTATGTCCCGTCTGTGACAACACCCACAGATTTACCTGAATTCCTGTCACAATATATATATATATACACAGTGGTGGTGCATCCATAGGGGAGCATGGGCGCCGCCCCCTCTCTCCTGCCACCGCTCTATCACCATACATAGATTCATACATTGCATGAAACTATCTATGGTCACCGCTGCCACCCCCTATTCAGGTGTCCGGTCCCTTTTCATGGCGCCGGGCACCTGAATTACAGCGGCGGGGTATTTTTTTGGAAGCACCTGATTAGAGACGTAGGTGAACAGCGGACGCCATGCTGAGGGCTCACAGTTTACTCAGCGTTGTGTTAGGAAAGCGAATGAATATTGATGGCCACACTGGCAGCAATTGGTGGGCACAATAGTGGCAATTGATGGGCACACTTTCAACAACTGATGGGCACAGTAGCATCAATTGATGGGCACACTGGCAGCAATTGATGGGTGCAGTAGCAGCATTTGATGGGCACACTGGCAGCAGTTGATGGGCACAGTACCGACAATTGATGGGCACACTGGCAGCAATTGATGGGCACAGTAGCAGCAATTAGTGGGCACAGTGGCTGCAATTGATGGGCGCAGTGGCGGCAATTGATGGGCAGAGTGGCTGAAATTGATGGGCACAGTGGCTGCAATTGATGGGCACAGTGACGGCAATTGATGGGCACAGTGGCTGCAATTGATGGGGACAGTGGCTGCATTTGATGGCACAGTGGCGGAAATTGATGGGCACAGTGGCTACAATTGATGGGCACAGAGCGGCAATTGATGGGCACAGTGGCTGCAATTGATGGGCACAGTGGCGGCAACTGATGGGCACAGTAGCTGCAATTTATGGGCACAGTAGCGGCAATTGATGGGCACAGTGGCTGCAATTGATGGGCACAGTGGCTGCAATTGATGGGCACAGTGGCTGCAATTGATGGGCACAGTAGCGGCAATTGATGGGCACAGTATCGGCAATTGATGGGCACAGTAGCGGAAATTGATGGGCACAGTGGCTGCAATTGATGGGCACAGTAGCGGCAATTGATGGGCACAGTAGCGGCAATTGATGGGCACAGTAGCGGAAATTGATGGGCACAGTGGCTGCAATTGATGGGCACAGTGGCTGCAATTGATGGGCACAGTGGCGGCAATTGATGGGCACAGTGGCTGCAATTGATGGGCACAGTAGCGGCAATTGATGGGCACAGTGGCTGCAATTGATGGGCACAGTGGTTGCAATTGATGGGCACAGAGCGGCAATTGATGGGCACAGTGACTGCAATTGATGGGCACAGTGGCTACATTTGATGACACAGTGGCGGCAATTGATGGGCACAGTGGCTGCAATTGATGGGCACAGTGGCTGCAATTGATGGGCACAGTAGCGGCAATTGATGGGCACAGTGGCTGCAATTGATGGGCACAGTAGCGGCAATTGATGGGCACAGTGGCGGCAATTGATGGGCACAGTGGCTGCAATTGATGGGCACAGTAGCGGCAATTGATGGACACAGTTGCGGCATTTGATGGCACAGTGGCGGCAATTGATGGGCACAGTAGCGGCAATTGATGGGCACAGTGGCTGCAATTGATGGGCACAGTAGCGGCAATTGATGGGTACAGTGGCGGCATTTGATGGGCACAGTGGCTGCATTTGATGGGCACAGTGGCTGAAATTGATGGACACAGTGGCTGCAATTGATGTTTTTTTTTTCAGTTTGTTTGTGCCCCCCCAAAAAAAATTTGAGCACCAGCCACCACTTATATAAATAAAATTTCTTTTGTATAGAATTTGAAAATATTTGTAATCCCCTTAAAGTCGTGTTCTGTGATTTTCTGCCCGGGTCTCCTCCCGCGGCGGCGCTCGTCTCTCGGAAATAGACATGGCGAATTTATAACTTTTTTTTCTTTGCCGTTGATTTGAAAAGTTCATAACACATGAAGTGTGTCAAATTAAGGTGACAGGATTAATGCGCAATTTATCTCCAGCGAGAGCCGCTCCGCTCCTTTCTGTATTTATAATTTATTATAAAATCGCAGCTTTTTCGGGGGAAGGGTCACGTCTTTCACGTCTTTTCTAAAAAAGCATCAAAGACATTGAAGGCCACGTTTTGTCTTTTGTAGAGAAACCATCAAATATCAAGTGTGGGAGCCGGAATGTCATTACCATCAACAAGCACTGAATAGAAAATATCATCGCCGTGTGTTTTCCCCTCCCCCTCTATGGCATTTAAAGGGGGAATTCGGGTCGTCATATTTTGTTCGCCATTAAACCGTATTTCTGGTCATCTCCACAAATCGGATGCAATGTGTTCTCATAATTAAAATAAATTATCACATTTTTCTATTAAAGCCGAGAATGGATATAGTTACAGCTCAGACCAATATTCACTATAATTCCAAAAGTATTGGGACGCCGGCCTTTATACACACACATGAACTGTGACTGTAGTGTTCAATATTGAGTTGGCCCCGCCCTTTGCAGCTATAACATCAATGAGCCTTCCCTCCCCACCTCCATCAATGAGCCTTCCCTCCCCAACTCCATCAATGAGCCTTCCCTCCCCAACTCCATCAATGAGCCTTCCCTCTCCACCTCCATCAATGAGCCTTCCCTCCCCACCTCCATCAATGAGCCTTCCCTCCCCACCTCCATCAATGAGCCTTCCCTCCCCACCTCCATCAATGAGCCTCCCCTCCCCCACCTCCATCATTGAGCCTTCCCTCCCCACCTCCATCAATGAGCCTTCCCTCCCCACCTCCATCAATGAGCCTTCCCTCCCCCAACTCCATCAATGATCCTTCCCTCCCCACCTCCATCAATGAGCCTTCCCTCCCCCAACTCCATCAATGATCCTTCCCTCCCCACCTCCATCAATGAGCCTTCCCTCCCCCCACCTCCATCAATGAGCCTTCCCTCCCCACCTCCATCAATGAGCCTTCCCTCCCCACCTCCATCAATGAGCCTTCCCTCCCCACCTCCATCAATGAGCCTTCCCTCCCCACCTCCATCAATGAGCCTTCCCTTCCCACCTCTATCAATGAGCCTTCCCTCCCCACCTCCATCAATGAGCCTTCCCTCCCCACCTCCATCAATGAGCCTTGGCCGCCCCACCTCCATCAATGAACCTGCCCTCCCCCACCTCCATCAATGAGCCTTCCCTCCCCACCTCCATCAATGAGCCTTCCCTCCACACCTCCATCAATGAGCCTTGGCCGCCCATGAACCTGTCCCCAGTTGGCTTGATTTCCTTCCTTTGGCCCACTACAGACCGGGAACATCCCACAAGAGCTTTCGTTTTTGGTGTTGCTCTGACCCAGTCATCTAGACCAGTGTTTCTCGACTCCAGTCCTCAAGGCGTCCTCCCCAACAGGTCATGTTTTCAGGCTTTCCATTATTTTGCACAAGTGATTTGATCAGTTTCACTGCCTTAATAGTTACCACATGAAAACATGACCTGTTGGTGTGCCATTGAGGACTGGAGTTGAGAAACACTGATCTAGACGTTACAATTTGGTCCTTGTCACAGTCCCCCGAATCCTTACACTTGTCCATTTTTTTTCTGCTTTCAACACATCAACTTCAGGGACAACATGTTCACTTTGTGCCTATTACATCTCACCCACTTTCAGATGCCGCTGTAAGCAGACATTCCATGTTATTCACTTTACCTGTCGGTGGTCACAATGTTATGTCTGATCGGTGTATACAGTATATATATATACATTGTGGGGTAGATCCACGTACCTGCGCTGCGCCCGGCGCAGATGTCAGATACGCTACGCCGCTGTAACTTACTTTGGCTTAGTTTTAATCCTCAACAAATTTGCGCCGTAAGTTACGGCGGCGTAGTGTATCTCTCGCGGCGTAAGGGCGCGGAATTCAAATGCGGCGGGTAGGGGGCGTGTTTCATTTAAATGAAGCGCGTCCCCGCGCCGAACGAACTGCGCATGCGCCGTCCCTAAAATTTCCCGCCGTGCATTGCGCTAAATGACGTCGCAAGGGCGTCATTGGTTTTGACGTGAACGTAAATGGCGTCCAGCCCTATTCACGGACGACTTACGCAAACGATGTAAAATTTTCAAAATTAGACGCGGGAACGACGGCCATACTTAACATTGAGTACGCCACCAGATAGCAGCTTTAACTATACGCCAGAAAAAGCCGAACGGAAACGACGTAAAAAAATGCGACGGCCGCTCGTACGTTCGTGGATCGTCGGAAATAGCTAATTTGCATACTCAACGCGGAATACGACGGAAACGCCACCTAGCGGCCGCCGGAAAATTGCATCTTAGATCCGACGGCGTACTAAGGCGTACGCCTGTCGGATCTAACACAGATGCCGTCGTATCTTGGTTGGTGGATACCAAAACAAAGATACGACTCGCAAATTTTTAAATTACGCGGCGTATCAAGTGATACGCTGGCGTAATTTCTTTGAGGATCTGCCCCAGTATGCGTAGAAGAGAAGCCGCGGCGGAAGGTTCTTGTTGTCACGTCGGTAGGAAAGCGGCGGACGGTTCTTGTTGTCGCGTCGGTAGGAAATCGGCGGGAGGTTCTTGTTGTCGCGTCGGTAGGAAAGCGGCGGACGGTTCTTGTTGTCGCGTCGGTAGGAAAGCGGCGGACGGTTCTTGTTGTCGCGTTGGTAGGAAATCGGCGGGAGGTTCTTGTTGTCGCGTCGGTAGGAAAGCGGCGGAGACGAAGACTTCACTTATAAAAGTTTTCCTGACAGCAGCCGCTTGAATAATGAAATAAGCGGTGGGAAGGATGAGAGCGGGATAACAGCTTGCGGAGGAATGTCGCACTTCAGCGGCTCATGTTCCACCTTCTCAGCGAGATTATAAGACGCGTGTTCCTCTAATTGCACCCGTGTCACCGCCTGAGAGATAAACATTCCCCTCCATCACACATATTTACCTTCCCGAGACCCCGTCTGTCATCAACATCAAAACGCGTCGCCACAGCCGGGGAAAGGAGAAAAAAAAACAAAGTCACCTGTTTAATTGCTTTGGAGAGAGAGAGGAGAGATCTGTGATCGGCGCATCGGACGCGTACAAAGCACGGGAGGCTTCCATTATGTTCCTGACAGCTGAACGCCGCTCGGCGCCCAAAACCCCCCCCCCCCCACCCCCTCTTTCTTCCTAACAAGATGGAGTTTGTCAACAGGAAGCCGTCCGCTTGGAAGGTTAACGCGGAAATTACATGTCACCGTCGGCGGCGGGGAGGCTTCGCTCTGATGAAGGTTGATGGAGTTATAGAAATGGAGGAAAAGTTTTAACTTTCATAGGCAATGAAGGAAGTGAGGAGCTCCTGCCAAACCCCCCGACCCGTCTATTGCGTCTATTCGCCGACGTCCTCGCAAGCGATCAGCGCGTCAGTAAACCCTTTCCTACGACTTCATTCACATAGGTAGAGATCAGCGTGGAAGGAAAGTCACATGACGTCATTGGCCACTTATGGTTAAGTCCATATACACTATGGGCCGGATTCACGTAGATCGGCGCATAGTTATGCCGGCGTAGCGTATCGAATATACGCTACGCCAAAATCGCGGCGAGCACAGTGGCCCGGATTCAGAAAGAATTGCGCTCTATTTGCGGAGGCGCAGGGCAACGATTTTGCCCTGCGCCCCCGCAAATATTTTGCGCTGCCCCTCGATTCACGGAGCAGTAGCTCCGTAAATTGCGAGGGCGCGCCGGCAAAATTGCCCGGCGTAAGCGTGCGCAATTTAAATGATCCCGCCGGGGGCGGGAATCATTTAAATTAGGCGCGCTCCCGCGCCGAGCGCAGAGCGCATGCTCCGTCGGGAAACTTTCCCGACGTGCATTGCGGCAAATGACGTCGCAAGGACGTCATTTGCTTCAGAGCGAACGTGAATGGCGTCCAGCGCCATTCACGAATCACTTACGCAAACTACGTAGATTTTAAATCTCGCGACGCGGGAACGTGGGTATCCTATAGCATTGGCTGCGCCTGCTATTTGGATGTGTAACGTTGCGCGAAACCCGACGTACGCAAACTACGTAATTTGCGTACGCAGGGCTCGCGCAACGTTGTGAATCGGTGTTAGTATGCAATTTGCATACTATACACAGAGCACAATGGGAGCGCCCCCTAGCGGTCATCGCTAGAATGCAGCCTAAAATCTGCGTGGCATAAGAGCCTTATGCCACGCAGATTTTAGGCTGCAATCGGCGTAGCGATGTTCCTGAATCAGGAGCATTCGCTACGCCGGAGCAAGTAAGCAATTGCGCCGTGTAACCTATGGTTACACAGGCGCAATTGCTTCTTGAATCTGGGCCACTGGCCACATATAGTTACGTCCATATACACTATGGCCCGGATTCACGTAGATAGGCGTAAATATAAGCGGGCGTAGCGTGTCGTAGTTACGCTACGCCGCCGCAACTTAGAGAGGCAAGTGCTGTATTCACAAAGCACTTGCGTCTAAAGTTACGGCGGCGCAGCGTAAATGTGCCGGCGTAAGCGCGCCTGAATCAAATGAGGAACAGGGGGGCGTGTTTTATGTAAACTAAGCATGACCCCACGTAAATAACGCTTTTTTCTAACGCCGCTCACGGGCGCATGCTCAGTATTACGTTGAATTTTCAAATTAAATTACGCCCGCTCAATGCCTAGACGACGTGAACGTAACTTACGCAAAGTCCTATTCGCAAACGTTTTACGCAAACGACGAAAAATTTGGCGCTGTCCCGACGTCAATACTTAACATTGCGTACGTCTCACTATAGCAGGGGTAACTTTACGCCGGTACGACGCCTTACGCAAACAACGCATATTGATACGCCAGGCGCACGTACGTTTCGTGAATGGACGTATCTACCTAATTTGCATATTCTGCGCGTAAATCTACGGAAGCGCCACCTAGCGGCCAGCGTAAATATGTAACTAAGATACGACGGCGTAAGAGACTTACGTCAGCCGTATCTAGGCAAAAATCCGGCGTATCTTGCTTTCTGGATACAGAAAAAAGATACGCCGGCGCATCCTAGAAGTTACGCGGCGTATCAATAGATACGCCGACGTAACTTCTTTGTGGATCTGGCCCTATATATAGAGCCAGATTCAGAAAGAATGGCCTAACTTTCGGCGGGCGTAGCGCATCTCACATACGCTACGCCGCCTTAACTTAGAGAGGCGAGTACCAGATTCAAAAAGAACTTGCGCCCTAAGTTATGGCGGCGTAGCTTGAATGGGCCAGCGTAAGCCCGCCTAATTCAAATTGTCATGGGAGTGGGCGTGTTGTATTCTAATGAAGCGTGAAACCCATGTAAATGCATGGCCGATCGAAAGGCGCATGCGCGCGCATGCTCAGATTCACGTCGAATTAACTCCCTAAGATACGCCGGCTCCATTCATACAACGTGAACGTAACCTACGCCCAGTCCCATTCACGTACGACTTATGCAAACAACGTAAAATACGACGCTGTTCCCGCGCCCATACCTTAACATGACTTACCCCTGCTTTATTAGGATTCCCGGCCAATCAGGTCTCAGGATCCGCTTCCTGATTGGCCGGCTAGAAAAACAGGAAGGCATTAGCGAATAATAATTTGCTAATGTCACACAACTGGGTGGGCTCCGGGTGCAGTGCTCTCCGCCCAGAGCCCGCCCTTTTTGAAGCCAATTGGAGCCTCAGGCTCTAATCATGTGCTTTCGAAAAAAAAAAAAAAAAAATTGGAATCCATGCGTCCGGCATCCTGCATGTATATAAGGGACACATGGATTAGGGGGGTGGTGCACCTGCATGTATATTAGGGGGCCGGACGCATAGATTTGGGGGTGCCGCCCCTGTACCCTGCATGTATATTAGGGGCCAGATGCAAGGATTGGGGGGGCGGCTCCCTGCCACCCTGCATGTAGATTAGGGGGCCGTAGGCATGGATTAGGGGGGCGGCGCCCCTGTACCCTGCATGTAGATTAGGGGGCCGGACACATGGATTAGGGGGGTGGCGCCCCTGTACCCTGCATGTATATTAGAGGGCCGGACACATGGATTAGGGGGGCGGCGCCCCTGTACCCTGCATGTATATTAGAGGGCCGGACACATGGATTAGGGGGGCGGCGCCCCTGTACCCTGCATGTAGATTAGGGGGCCGGACACATGGATTAGGGAGGTGGCGCCCCTGTACCCTGCATGTATATTAGGGGGCCGGACACATGGATTAGGGGGGCGGCGCCCCTGCACCCTGCATGTATATTAGGGGGCCGGACACATGGATTAGGGGGGCGGCGCCCCTGCACCCTGCATGTATATTAGAGGGCCGGACACATGGATTAGGGGGTGGCGCCCCTGTACCCTGCATGTATATTAGGGGGCCGGACACATGGATTAGGGAGGTGGCGCCCCTGTACCCTGCATGTATATTAGGGGGCCGGACACATGGATTAGGGGGGCGGCGCCCCTGCACCCTGCATGTATATTAGGGGGCCGGACACATGGATTAGGGGGTGGCGCCCCTGTACCCTGCATGTATATTAGGGGGCCGGACGCATGGATTAGGGGGCGGCGCCCCTGCATGTATATTAGAGGGCCAGACACATGGATTAGGGGGGGCGGCGCCCCTGTACCCTGCATGTATATTAGAGGGCCGGACACATGGATTATGGGGGCGGCGCCCCTTCACCCTGCATGTATATTAGGGGGCCGGACACATGGATTATGGGGGCGGCGCCCCTTCACCCTGCATGTATATTAGGGGGCCGGACACATGGATTATGGGGGCGGCGCCCCTTCACCCTGCATGTATATTAGGGGGCCGGACACATGGATTATGGGGGCGGCGCCCCTTCACCCTGCATGTATATTAGGGGGGCCGGACACATGGATTATGGGGGCGGCGCCCCTTCACCCTGCATGTATATTAGGGGGCCGGACACATGGATTATGGGGGCGGCGCCCCTTCACCCTGCATGTATATTAGGGGGCCGGACACATGGATTATGGGGGCGGCGCCCCTGCACTCTGCATGTATATTAGGGGACCGGACACATGGATTAGGGAGGGTGCGGCGACCCTGCACCCTGCCACAGGTGGGACCCCCTTCCACCACCCGCAGAAGTGATCGAGGGGCTAATTAGCCGCTCGGATCGCTTTTGCCGGAAAGGAAAGCGCTGACGCCTGTAGGTTCACGCATCATTCTGGTGCAGCCGCTGAAACCGGAGGGCGTCCATGGATGTGGTTAAATATTCTAGCACCCCTGCCAGTGGTAAATGGTTTCTCTCATCCAGGGAAACTGATACATTCTGCCGGAGAGCTTGTGCTTTTGTAAAACAACAGACTTGCTTGCTGGCCAGGTTAAAATAAAAATAAAAAATAAAAGCCTAAAAAAAGAAAACGAATGCAGTCGTCTTAGGATTGGTAAGCTGCAAGATAATTAGGCCGGATTCACAAAGGACTTACGACGGCGTATCTCCACGTACACCGTCGTAAGTCTGAATGTGCGCCGTCGTATCTATGCGCCTGATTTTTAGAATCAGTTACGCATAGATTTGGCCAAGATACGAGCGGCGTAAGTCTCCTACGCCGTTGTATCTTGGGGTGCATATTTACGCTGGCCGCTAGGTGGCGCTTCCGTTGATTTCCGCATTGAATATGCAAATGAGCTAGATACACCGATTCAGAAACGTACGTGCGCCCGGCGCCTTTGATTTACGTCATTTACGTAAGGCTTTTTTCGCCGTAAAGTTACCCCTGCTATATGAGGCACAGCCAATGTTAAGTATGGACGTCGGGACAGTAGTCGTTTACGTCGTTTGCGTAAGTCGTACGCGAATAGGGCTGTGCGCAAGTTACGTTTACGTTTAAAGCATTTACTTTTTGCGGCGTAATTTGGAGCATGCGCACTGGGATACTTTCACGGACGGTGCATGCGCCGTTCGTTAGGAGTGTCAATTACGTGGGGTCACGAGTCATTAACATACAACACGCCCACTACATGCCTACTTTGAATTACGCGCGCTTACGCCGGCCCATTTACGCTACGTAATGATGAGAGGTTCCGGGGTGATAAAATGGCAGAGAGCGATGAACGAGGTGCTGGTGATGCCAGGAAGAATACATCTTCAGGAAACGATCTCGGGAGATCTGACACATGGAGATAGGCAGCTGTGCCCGCCCGGGGGAGG
>NC_053491.1:3425444-3550444 GCF_905171775.1 Rana temporaria
TAATGTAAGGGGGCTCTGATTGGGGCACTGATGTAAGGGGGCTCTGATTGGGGCACTGATGCAAGGAGAGGCTCTGATTGGGGCACTAATGTAAGGAGGGGCTATGATTGGGGCACTAATGTAAGGGGGCTCTGATTGGGGCACTGATGTAAGAGGGGCTCTGATTGGGGCACTGATGT
Organism: Rana temporaria; assembly: GCF_905171775.1. NCBI lineage: Eukaryota > Metazoa > Chordata > Amphibia > Anura > Ranidae > Rana > Rana temporaria. Next base: position 3,425,624 of record NC_053491.1, read on the forward strand.
AAGAAGGGGCTCTAAATTGGGGCACTAATATAAGAGGGGACGCTGTTTAGGGCACTGATGTAAGGAGGGGCTCTGATTGGGGCACTGCTGCAAGGAGGGGCTCTGATTTGGGCACTGATGTAAAGAGGGGCGCTGATTGGGGAACTAATATAAAAGGGAAGCTGATTGGGGCACTGATGTAGAGGGGGCTCTGATTGGGGCACTAATGTAAGGGGGGCTCTGATTGGGGTACTGATGTAACGGGCACTCTGATTGGGGCACTGATGTAAGGGGGGCTCTGATTGGGGCATTAATGTAAGAGGGGCTCTGATTGGGGTACTGATATAATAGGGGACGCTGAATGGGGCACTGATGTAAGAAGGGTCTCTGAGTTGGGGAACTGGTGTAAGGTGGGCTCTGATTGGGGCACTGATGATAGGAGGGGCTCTGATTGGATTACTGATGTAAGAGGGGGCATGATTGGGGCACTGATGTAAGGGGGGCTCTGATTGGGGCATTAATGTAAGAGGGGCTCTGATTGGGGCACTGATGTAAGAGGGGGCATGATTGGGGCACTGATGTAAGGGGGGCTCTGATTGGGGCACTGATGATAGGAGGGGCTCTGATTGGATTACTGATGTAAGAGGGGGCATGATTGGGGCACTGATGTAAGGGGGGCTCTGATTGGGGCACTGATGTAAGGGGGCTCTGATTCGGGTACTGATGTAAGGAGGGGCTCTGATTGGGGCATTAATGTAAGGGGGCTCTGATTGGGGCACTAATATAAAAGGGGAAGCTGATTGGGGCACTGATAAAAGGAGAGGCTCTGATTAGGACACTGATGTAAGGGGGGTTCTGATTGGGACACTGATGTAAGGTGGGTCTCTGGGGAACTGCTGTAAGGGGGCTTTGATTGGGGTACTGATGTAACGAGGGCTCTGATTGGGGCACTGATGTAAGGGGGCTCTGATTGGGATACTGATGTAAGGGGGGCTCTGATTGGGGCACTGATATAAAAGGGGACGCTGATTGGGTCACTGATGTAAGAAGGGTCTCTGATTGGGGCACTGATGTAAGGAGGGGCTTTGATTTAGGCACTGATGTAAGGGAGGCTCTGATTGGGGCACTAATATAGGGAGGACTCTGATTGGGGCACTGATGATAGGAGGGGCTCTGATTGGATTACTGATGTAAGAGGGGGCGTGATTGGGGCACTGATGTAAGGGGGGCTCTGATTGGGGCACTGATGTAAGGAGGGTCTCTGGGGAACTGCTGTAAGGGGGCTCTGATTGGGGCACTGATGTAAGTGCGCTCTGATTGGGGTACTGATGTAAGCGGGGCTCTGATTGGGGCACTGATGTAAGAAGGGGCTCTAATTTGGGGCACTAATAAAAGGGGGGACGCTGTTTAGGGCACTGATGTAAGGAGGGGCTCTGATTGGGGCACTGATGTAAGGATGGGGTCTGATTGGGGTGCTGATGTAAGAGGGGCTCTGGGGCACTGATATAATAGGGACACTGATTGGGGCACTGATGTAAGGAGGGGCTCTGATTGGGGTACTAATGTAACAGTGGCTCTGTTTGGGGTACTGATATAAGGCTCTGATTGGGGCCTCTAGAGTCGGTGACTCGTGTTACAAGTCATATGCCCTGAGGAAGCCCAAAGTGGCAAAACATGTCGGGATCATTAGACTATTGTCACCATTATGATAAGATACTCCCATACTGTATTGTTTTTAATGTTGGTTCTTTATCAACAAATCGTTTTATCTGTTTTCTTTTTGTAATAAAATAATTACCTTTTTCACACAATTTGTGCTTTAATATCTCAGCACCCAAAAATCCCCCCAACACTCCTTGGCCCAGATTCTCAAAGGGCTTACGGCGGCGCAGCGCCATGTACGCCGTCGTAAGTCCTAATCTGCGCCGTCGTATCTATGCGACTGATTCTTAGAATCAGTTACGCATAGATATCCATGAGATCCGACAGGCGTAAGGCTCTTACGCTGCCGGATCTTAAATGCAATTTTTTTTTCCGCCGCTAGGTGTCGCCTCCGTCGTTTTCCCCGTCGTGTATGCAAATTAGCAAAATACGCAAATTCCCGAACGTACGCGGGGTCGACGCAGTGAAGTTACGACGTTTACGTTAGATTTGCGAAGCGTAAAGTTGCCCCTGCTATATGAGGGGCAACCAATGTTAAGTATGGCCGTCATTCCCGCGTCGAAATTAAAAAATTTACGTCGTTTGCGTAAGTCGTCCGTGAGGGCTGGGCGCCATTTACGTTCACGTCGAAACCAATGACGTCCTTGCGACGTCATTTAGCGCAATGCACGTCAGGAAATTTTAGGGACGGCGCATGCGCAGTACGTTCGGCGCGGCAACGCGCCTAATTTAAATGCTCTACGCCCCCTACCCGGCTCATTTGAATTAGGCGGGCTTGCGCCGGGGGATTTACGCTACGCCGCCGCAACTTTACAGGCAAGTTCTTTGTGAATAAAGCGCTTGCCTGTAAAACTTGCGGCGGCGTAACGTAAATGACATACGTTACGCCGCCGCAGTTTTACGCCCATCTACGAGAATCTGGGCCACTGTATATACATTTTTCACTTGGGGGTGTTGGTCTTGATTTTGTCACCGGGTCACACGACCACCCTCTCCCCATCGGTGGGGTAAGTTGAGGATGTTGGGAGTTGTTGATCGTTTTTTATTTCCATAAAGTTTGGTGAGTTTTACTTTTGAAGTTTTATTTGTTGGAAGCCGCGAGTTACATTCCGAAGCGCGCCGGCATCCTATGATTATATAATCCTCAATTATAGAGCGTTCCGCGTTTCATTTTTTTCCCCCCTCTCATTTTCCTGCATAGAAGAGCTGAAGATATGACAAAGCCGGTGACAATATAATTACCATCCTCCGAACGTTGTCTGCGATGACCGCAGTCCGCCGTGCCGCGCTATACGAATTTCCTACCGCAGATCTAAACCCAACCGCCAACGTTTCATAAGAACGTTATTAAAGAGGAGCTCCACCCCCCCCCCCATACGAAAAATGACTAATACTGCAGCTGCTGACTTTTAATATAAGGACACTTACCTGTCCGGGGCGCGCCCGCGACTGTCTGTAGACCCCGGAGACAGGATTGTATGGAGGCACAGATCGGGGGGAGGGTACATTGAAGGTCCCAAGGAGCGCAGTGGCCTCCATCACCCGTAAATGGAAGAAGTTTGGACCCACCAGGACTCTCTTCCTAGAGCGGGCCGATCGGGGGAGGAGGGGCTTAGTCAGGGAGGTGACCAAGAATCCGATGGACACTCTGAGGCTCGTACAGACGACCGGACATGTCCGATGAAAACGGTCCGCGGATTTTGGTCTGATGGTTGTACACACCATCAAACCAAAATCCCCGCGGACAGAAGACGCGGTGACGGGGCGGTGATGATGACGCGGTCGACGTGCACGAATCCGGAAGTTCAATGCTCCCACGCATGGCGTCGAATCACTTCGACGCCATGCGCGGGTTCTCGGGCCAGCGGACATGTCCGATGAGTCGTACTGACCATCGGACATGTCCGGCGGACAGGCTTCCAGCGGACATGTTTCTTAGCATGCTAAGAAACATTTGTTCGCTGGAAACCTGTCCGGTCGGCCGGAAAATTGTCCGGTCGGCCCTACACACGACCGAACATGTCCGCGGAAACTGGTCCGCGGACATGTTCGGTCGTGTGTACGAGGCCTGACAGAGATCCAGTGTTTCTCTGTGGAGGGAGGAGAACCTTCCAGAGGAACAACCATCCCTGCAGCACTCCACCAATCAGGCCTGTACGGGGGAGTGGCCAGACGGAAGCCACTCCTCAGTAAAAGTCACATGACAGCCCGTCTGGAGTTTACCAAAAGGCACCTGAAGGACTCTCAGGCCATGAGAAACAAAATTCTCTGGTCTGATGAAACAAATATTGAACTCTTTGGCCCCATACACACGGGAGGATTTATCCGCGAATACGGTCCAGCGGACCGTTTCCGCGGATAAATCCTCTCGAGGATTTCAGCGGATTTCCATGCGATGGAGTGTACTCACCATCGCATTGAAATCCGCGCCGAAATCCTCTGGCGATGACGTGTCGCGCCGTCGCCGCGATTATGACGCGGCGACGTGCGCGACGCTGTCATATAAGGAATTCCACGCATGCGTCGAATCATTACGACGCATGCGGGGGATCCCTTCGGACGGATGGATCCGGTGAGTCTGTACAGACCAGCGGATCCATCCGTTGGGATGGATTCCAGCAGATGGATATGCGTGGCATGTCAGCAAATATTCGATCTGCTGGAATCCATCCCAGGGGATAAATATCCGCGGAAAAAGATCCGCTGGCGTGTACACATCATAGGATCTATCCGCTGAAACCCATTCGCTGGGATTTTTCAGCGGATGGATTCTATGGTGTGTACGGGGCCTCAGGAGTGAATGTCAAGCGTCATGTCTGGAGGACACCAGGCGCCGCTCGTCACCTGGCGAATACCATCCCTACTGTGAAGCATGGTGGTGGCAGCATCATGCTGTGGTGATGTTTTTCAGTGACAGGAGCTAGGAGACTAGTCGGGATGGAGGGAAAGATGAATGCAGCAATGTACAGAGACATCCTTGATGAAAACCTTCTCCAGAGTGCTCTGGACCTCAGACTGGGGGGAAGGTTCATCTTCTAACAGGACAACGACCCTAAGCACACAGCCAGGATAACAAAGGAGGGGCTACGGGACAACTCTGCGAATATCCTTGAGTGGCCCAGACAGAGCCCAGACTTGAACCCGATTGAACATCTCTGGAGAGATCTGAGGTCTTATGTACGTAGGAGGAGCCTGTGATACGTATGTACATGGGAGGAGCCTGTGATACTTATGTACATGGGAGGAGCCTGTGATACTTATGTACATGGGAGGAGCCTGTGATACGTATGTACATGGGAGGAGCCTGTGATACTTATGTACATGGGAGGAGCCTGTGATACTTATGTACATGGGAGGAGTCTGTGATACTTATGTACATGGGAGGAGCCTGTGATACTTATGTACATGGGAGGAGTCTGTGATACTTATGTTCATGGGAGGAGCCTGTGATACTTATGTACATGGGAGGAGCCTGTGATACTTATGTACATGGGAGGAGTCTGTGATACTTATGTACATGGGAGGAGCCTGTGATACTTATGTACATGGGAGGAGTCTGTGATACTTATGTACATGGGAGGAGCCTGTGATACTTATGTACATGGGAGGAGCCTGTGATACTAATGTACATGGGAGGAGCCTGTGATACTTATGTACATGGGAGGAGCCTGTGATACTTATGTACATGGGAGGAGTCTGTGATACTTATGTACATGGGAGGAGCCTGTGATACTTATGTACATGGGGGAGCCTGTGATACTTATGTACATGGGAGGAGCCTGTGATACTTATGTGCATGGGAGGAGCCTGTGATACTTATGTACGTGGGAGGAGCCTGTGATACTTATGTACGTGGGAGGATCCTGTGATACTTATGTACGTGGGAGGAGCCTGTGATACTTATGTACATGGGAGGAGCCTGTGATACTTATGTACATGGGAGGATCCTGTGATACTTATGTACATGGGAGGATCCTGTGATACTTATGTACATGGGAGGAGTCTGTGATACTTATGTACATGGGAGGAGCCTGTGATACTTATGTACGTGGGAGGAGTCTGTGATACTTATGTACGTGGGAGGAGCCTGTGATACTTATGTACATGGGAGGAGCCTGTGATACTTATGTACATGGGAGGAGCCTGTGATACTTATGTGCATGGGATGAGCCTGTGATACTTATGTACATGGGAGGAGCCTGTGATACTTATGTGCATGGGAGGAGCATGTGATACTTATGTACATGGGAGGAGCCTGTGATACTTATGTACGTGGGAGGAGCCTGTGATACTTATGTACGTGGGAGGAGCCTGTGATACTTATGTACATGGGAGGAGCCTGCGATACTTATGTACATGGGAGGAGCCTGTGATACTTATGTACATGGGAGGAGCCTGTGATACTTATGTGCATGGGAGGAGCCTGTGATACTTATATGCATGGGAGGAGCCTGTGATACTTATGTACATGGGAGGAGCCTGTGATACTTATGTACATGGGAGGAGTCTGTGATACTTATGTTCATGGGAGGAGCCTGTGATACTTATGTACGTGGGAGGAGCCTGTGATACTTGTGTACATGGGAGGAGCCTGTGATACTTATGTACATGGGAGGAGCCTGTGATACTTATGTACATGGGAGGAGCCTGTGATACTTATGTGCATGGGAGGAGCCTGTGATACTTATGTGCATGGGAGGAGCCTGTGATACTTATATGCATGGGAGGAGCCTGTGATACTTATGTACATGGGAGGAGCCTGTGATACTTATGTACATGGGAGGAGTCTGTGATACTTATGTATGTGGGAGGAATCTTTGATACTTATGTACATGGGAGAAGCCTGTGATACTTATGTACATGGGAGGAGCCTGCGATACTTATGTACATGGGAGGAGCCTGTGATACTTATGTACATGGGAGGAGCCTGTGATACTTATGTACATGGGAGGAGCCTGTGATACTTATGTACGTGAGACGAGCCTGCGATACTTATGTACATGGGAGGAGCCTGTGATACTTATGTACATGGGAGAAGCCTGTGATACTTATGTACATGGGAGGAGCCTGCGATACTTATGTACATGGGAGGAGCCTGTGATACTTATGTACATGGGAGGAGTCTGTGATACTTATGTACATGGGAGGAGCCTGTGATACTTATATGCATGGGAGAAGCCTGTGATACTTATGTACATGGGAGGAGCCTGTGATACTTATGTACATGGGAGGAGCCTGTGATACTTATGTACATGGGGGAGCCTGTGATACTTATGTACATGGGGGAGCCTGTGATACTTATGTACATGGGAGGAGCCTGTGATACGTATGCACATGGGAGGAGCCTGTGATACTTATGTACATGGGAGGAGCCTGTGATACTTATGTACATGGGAGGAGCCTGCGATACTTATGTACATGGGGGGAGCCTGTGATACTTATGTACGTGGGAGGAGCCTGTGATACTTATGTACGTGGAAGGAGCCTGTGATACTTATGTACGTGGGAGGAGCCTGTGATACTCATGTACATGGGAGGAGCCTGTGATACTTATGTACGTGGAAGGAGCCTGTGATACTTATGTACGTGGGAGGAGCCTGTGATACTTATGTGCATGGGAGGAGCCTGTGATACTTATATGCATGGGAGGAGCCTGTGATACTTATGTGCATGGGAGGAGTCTGTGATACTTATGTACATGGGAGGAGCCTGGGATACTTATGTACATGGGAGGAGCCTGCGATACTTATATACATGGGAGGAGCCTGCGATACTTATGTACATGGGAGGAGCCTGTGATACTTATGTACATGGGAGGAGCCTGTGATACTTATGTACATGGGAGGAGCCTGTGATACTTATGTACGTGAGACGAGCCTGCGATACTTATGTACATGGGAGGAGCCTGTGATACTTATGTACATGGGAGGAGCCTGTGATAGTTATGTACATGGGAGGAGCCTGTGATACTTATGTACATGGGAGGAGCCTGATGCTTATGTACATGGGAGGAGATTGTGATACTCATGTACGTGGGAGGAGTCTGTGATACTTGTGTACATGGGAGGAGCCTGTGATACTTATGTACATGGGAGGAGCCTGTGATACTTATGTACATGGGAGGAGCCTGTGATTCTTATGTACATGGGAGGAGCCTGATGCTTATGTATATGGGAGGAGATTGTGATACTTATGTACATGGGAGGAGCCTGTGATACTTATGTACGTGGGAGGAGTCTGTGATACTTATGCACATGGGAGGAGCCTGTGATACTTATGCACATGGGAGGAGCCTGTGATACTTATGCACATGGGAGGAGCCTGTGATACTTATGTACATGGGAGGAGTCGGTGATACTTATGTACATGGGAGGAGCCTGTGATACTTATGTACATGGGAGGAGCCTGTGATACTTATGTACATGGGAGGAGCCTGTGATACTTATGCACATGGGAGGAGCCTGTGATACTTATGCACATGGGAGGAGCCTGTGATACTTATGTACATGGGAGGAGTCGGTGATACTTATGTACATGGGAGGAGCCTGTGATACTTATGTACATGGGAGGAGCCTGTGATACTTATGTACATGGGAGGAGCCTGTGATACTTATGTACATGGGAGGAGCCTGTGATACTTATGCACATGGGAGGAGCCTGTGATACTTATGCACATGGGAGGAGCCTGTGATACTTATGTACATGGGAGGAGTCGGTGATACTTATGTACATGGGAGGAGCCTGTGATACTTATGTACATGGGAGGAGCCTGTGATACTTATGTACATGGGAGGAGCCTGTGATACTTATGTACATGGGAGGAGCCTGTGATACTTATGTACATGGATTATTTCCTTTTTTATTTTTAATAAATTTGCAAAGATTTCAAACAAACTTGGTCATTATGGGGAATTGTTTGTGGAATTTAATCCATTTTGGAATGAGGCTGTAACATAACAAAATGTGGAAAAAGTGAAGCGTTGTGAATACTTTCTGGATGCACTAAAGTTGCCTGTGAAAGGGTTAAGCAGAAAGGCTTTGGACAGAACTTCCCGCTGTTTTTGGCTTTTTCCATTTCCTGAAAAACATTAACAGTCGCGGTAAACAGCGCCCGCGACTTGGCTGGAAACAGCCGGAGAATAAAAGCCGGGACTGACTCTTAATTAGTGTAATTAATGTCGTTGTAATTTTTATCTAATTGCAAAGTCTTGCGCTGCCGTCGCATCTGACCTGCCACATTTGCAACAATTTAAATTATAGACTCGGGTCCAAAACAACACAACACTTCGCATCTCAGAAGTGGCCTCCCAGGGAGATCAGATGTGGAACATTTGGGGAGAAACACGGCGATCCAGAGAGGATTCCGGAGCCAACAATCCGACGAAGGAGGTAAATAGACGATCTGTGAGAACTCCGATCAGTGGGATACAATCCATGCCAGGTGTGAGAACTCGCAGTACAAGTCCACACTATTAGCCAGATTTACAAAGGCCCAGATTCAGAGAGCAATTGCGCCTGCGTAACCATAGTTACGCAGCGCAATTGCTTGCTTGCGCCGGCGTTACGAATGCTCCTGATTCAGGAACATTGTAACGCCGACTGCAGCCTAAAATCTGCGTGGCATAAGGCTCTTATGCCACGCAGATTTTAGGCTGCAATCTTGCGATGACCGCTAGGGGGCGCTCCCATTGTGCTCAGTGTATAGCATGCAAATTGCATACTAACACCGATTCACAATGTTGCGCGAGCCCTGCGTACGCAATTTACAGAGTTTCCGTACGGCGTCTTTAGCGCAAGGCTGCCCCTTCTAATAGTAGGGGCAGCCAATGCTAAAGTATAGCCGCCGCTCCCGCGACGTGAAATTTGAATTTCACGTCGTTTGCGTAAGTGCTTTGTGAATGGCGCTGGACGCCATTCGCGTTCACTTTGAAGCAAATGACGTCCTTGCGACGTCATTTGCCGCAATACACGTCGGGAAAGTTTCCCGACGGAGCATGCGCTGTACGCTCGGCGCGGGAGCGCGCCTAATTTAAATGATTCCCGCCCCCGGCGGGATCATTTAACTTGCGCGCGCTTACGCCGGGCAAATTTGCCGGCGCGCCCTCGCAATTCACGGAGCTACTGCTCCGTGAATCGAGGGCAGCGCAAAATATTTGCGGGGGCGCAGGGCAAAATCGTTGCCCTGCTCCCCCGCAAACATCGCGCAATTCTACCTGAATCTGGGCCAATGGATTTAGTCTTGACTCCAAAAGTGATGGGTGTTATTTTCTAGACCTCTAATAGCCAAAATCTTGCGGTCAGGGATCAGGCTGGGAGACCAACAGCAATAGCAGTAGAGAGCAGTGGCGGCTGATGCTCAAATTATTATTTTTTTTTGGGGGGGGGGGGCACAAACAAACTGAAAAATTCTGGAAAAAAAACATCAAATGAAGCCACTGGGGCAGATCCACAAAAGAATTACGCCGGCGTATCTCTTGATACGCCGGCGCAATTTCAAATTTTGCGCGTCGTATCTTTGTTTTGTATCCACAAAACAAGATACGACGGAATGAGGGATCGATCCAACAGGCGTACGTCTTAGTACGCCGTCCGATCTCAGGTGCATTTTTTCGTCGGCCGCTAGGTGGCGTTTCCGTCGATTTCCGCATCGAGTATGCAAATTAGCTAGATACGGCGATCCACGAACGTACGTCCGGCTGGCGCATTTTTTTACGTCGTTTGCGTTCGGCTTTTTCCGGCGTATAGTTACCCCTGCTATTATGAGGCGTACTCAATGTTAAGTATGGCCGTCGTTCCCGCGTCGCCTTTTGAATTTTTTACGTCGTTTGCGTAAGTCGTTCGCGAATAGGGATTTGCGTAGAATGACGTCACCGTCGTAAGCATTGGCTTGTTCCGGTTTAATTTCGAGCATGCGCACTGGGATACCCCCACGGACGGCGCATGCGCCGTTCAAAAAAAACGTTGTTTACGTCGGGTCACGACGTATTTACATAAAACACGCCCCATCACATTCATTTGAATTCCGCGCCCTTACGCCGCCAAAGATACACTACGCCGCCGTAACTTACGGCGCAAATTCTTTGAGGATTCGGAAAAATAAAATAAGTTACGGCGGTGTAGTGTATCTTAGATACGCTGCGCCCGGCGGAAATATGCGCCGAGGTACGTGAATCTGCCCCACTGTGACTATCAATGGCAGCCACTGTACCCATCAATGGCAGCCACTGTGCCCATCAAACGCAGCCACTGTGCCCATCAAACACAGCCACTGTACCCATCAATGGCAGCCACTGTGCCCATCAATAGCAGCCACTGTGCCCATCCAATGCAGCCACTGTGCCCATCAAATGCAATCACTGAGCCCATAAAATGCAGCCACTGTACCCATCAATTTCAGCCACTGTGCCCATCAATAGCAGCCACTGTGCCCATCAAACGCAGCCACTGTGCCCATAAAACGCAGCCATTGCGCCCATCAAACGCAGCCACGGTGCCCATCAAATGCAGCCACTGTACCCATCAATTGCCGCCGCTGTGCCCATCAATTGCAGTCATTGTGCCATCAAACACAGCCACTGTGCCCATCAATGCCGGCCACTGTGCCATCAAACGCAGCCACTGCGCCCATCAAATGCAGCCATTGCGCCCATCAAATGCAGCCACTGTGCCTATCAATGGCAGCCACTGTGCCCATCAAATGAAGCCATTGTGCCCCATTAAATTCAGCCACTGTGCCCATCAAATACCGCCACTGTGCCCCATCAAATGTCACCGCTGTGCCCATCAAATACCGCCACTGTGCCCCATCAAATTCCACCACTGTGCCCATCAATTGCAGCCACTGTGCCCATCAATTGCAGCCACTGGGCCATCAAAAGTTAACACTGTGACCCCCCCCTTCCCCGTTTGCCGTCTGCCCAGCACCTACCCTATCTCGGTGGGGCAGCGGGTGACGGTGGTGAGCTGTGTCCTCCATGCGTCTCCTCCCCTCCTCCTAATAGGCGTCCAATCACAGTGCCTGTATTTTCAGCCAACCAGGTGACAGATAACACACCCGCAGTTCCTAACTGGCAGAGAGATGGTTCAGTGTTAGAACAGCGAATATTCCGTCGCTGTTCTAACACACCTAGGTGAACTGCAAGCGCAATGCTGTGCGCTCGCAGGTCACCTTTTTTGAAGCCCATTAGAGCCTATGGCTTTAATCATGTCCTTCAAAAATACACCCCTGCGTCCAAAAAGTGTCCGGACGCCTGAATAGGGGGTGGCGGCAGCAGCGGCCGTGGATAGATTCATGCTATGTATGAATCTATCCATTATTCATATAGGGGGGTGGCTGGAGAGAGGGGGCGGCGCCCTTGTGCCCTTAATGGACGCACCGCCACTGGTAGAGATGCTCCCATCAACCAGCTGGATAATTATATAAGCAGGTCAATGTTTTGGCTGGGTAAGAGAGAGTCAGAAGGTGATAACCTGCTATGAGCTACCCTAAAGGTTGCAAATCATTGTACAAGTACTGTAGACCCCTCTGGGATAGGCCAGGATGGAATGGGAGGATAACCCATTCTAAGAAAGGAAAAAAGAGGAAATCTGGAAGAGCTGGTTGGCAACCTCTTGTTGGGAAAATATTGAGGCTGCCCCATGCATTATACAGTATATAACCTGACTGAGGAGAACTTGGTAGCCTGTTCATGCGCAGTGTAGCGCCCTCCTAGGCAGGTGCTAGGATAACTAGATACATGTTAGAGTGTGTTTTTGACAGGTAAATTTAGTTGCCACACTCAGTGGCGTTGCTAGGGCGGTGCGGGGGGTGCGGTCCGCACCTGGTTGCCACCCCTACATGGGTGACACCATCCCGAGGGTGACGGAAGCGCTGGCTCCCTTTTGCATTTATTTTTTTTCAGCGCTGCGACTGCTCCTGGCCTGTGTTCTCCTACTCCTCCTTCCCTCTCTCTCACTATGGTGCAAATGCACAAGCCTGTCACGATCGACCCGGGCGGCGCGGCTGCACACTGTCTTCTCTTCTCCAGCCGCCACGGTGTCCCGTGTACCTGAGGCATCCGAGCTGGTGTGGTAACGGGGGGAGAGAGGTGGTGGGTGTCAGCTTGCGATTGGGGGGATTACTAATAGAGGGGGGTGCTTTGTCCTGGGGGGGTCTGTACTAATGGAGGGAGATTCTTTGTCCTGGGGGGTCTGTACTAATTGAGGAGGGTGCTGTGTCCTGGGGGGTCTGTACTAATTGAGGGGGGTGCTATGTCCTGGGGGGTCTGTACTAATGGAGGTGGGTGCTATGTCCTGGGGGGGGTCTGTACTAATGGAGGGGGTGCTATGTCCTGAGGGGGTTTGTACTAATGGGGGGGGTGCTTTGTCCTGGGGGGTCTGTACTAATTTAGGGGGGTTCTTTGTCCTGGGGGGATCTGTACTAATGGAGGGGGGTTATTTGTCCTGGGGGGGATTTGTACTAATGGAGGGGGGTTATTTGTCCTGGGGGGATCTGTACTAATGGAGGGGGGTGCTTTGTCCCGGGGAGGTCTATACTTGGAAGGGGGTCTGTACTAATTGAGGGTGGTCTATACCTAGTAGTGGGGGGTCTGTACTGAGGGAGGACTATAATTGGTGAAGGGGGGTCTGTACTGATGGAGGGGGGTCTATACTTACTGGAGGGGGGTCTACTGAAGGAGGGGGGACGGTACTAAGGGGCGACTATAGTTGGTGTAGGGGGGTGACACCATGTTTTACCACACCGGGTGACACCAACCCTAGTGACGCCACTGGTCACACTGTAGGCGGCGTGGCTTTTAATGTTAGTTAGGGTAAAATCATAGTTAGGCTCTCTGTACTCAGTGAGCTGTGATTGTTTAGTCAGGCCTGATCTGTGTGCTCTGCTGCTGCAGTCTGACGGATAGCTCCTTCTGTATCCAGGCAACTTGAGAAGTTTCTGGATGATAGGTGTGGAGCTATGCAGATGGCAGCATGAATATTAATTGATTCAGTCCCAGCCTATCCCAGAGAGGCAGGCTCTGATGGCATGCTGGAAGACTGTATATATTTAGGGAGCACACAGAGCTCTGGGTCTTATCCCAGAGTGGAGGAGTCCAGCCTGAGAGGGGTATGCTGCCCTCTCAGGCATAGCCTGCCATGTGGAGGCCTGAGGGGGGGCGACCTGAAGGAGGAATGCTGAGACCCAGGTGCTTGGAAGAAGTTGACTAAGGGGTGCTGTCTGCCATAGATCTATCTGGTATCACTGGAGTGTATCGCTTGGAAGATTAAAAGTAGGCATCCATCTGTCCTTGGGCCTTTTGAGGACAGACATTGAAAGATCTCGGGGACCTTATGCTCTAGCTTCCCCTCTGTTGCCTTACTATAGTCAACTGTGGATCTGGTAAACCACTGAATGGAGGCCAGTGGAGGGATTGGTAGACAGGGGCGGAAGACACTGAATGGAGACCAGTGGAGGGATTGCCAGAGAGGGGTGGAGGACACTGAATGGAGACCAGTGGAGGGATTGGCAGAGAGGAGTAGCAGACACAGGGGAAGAAGAAGAAGAAGAAGAAGAAGAAGAAGAAGAAGAAGAAGAAGAAGAAGAAGAAGAAGAAGAAGAAGAAGAAGAAGAAGAAGAAGAAGAAGAAGAAGAAGAAGAAGAAGAAGTCTACCCAGCTACTGTTGAGGAGGGGATATCCCTTTCAGAGAGATTTCCCCTTACTTCCTGCCGTGTCTCTGGGACAGGAAGTGAGCAGAAATCTCTCTGAAGTCCGGAACAAAAACAAAAACCTGACATGAGTAATAATCGGAAACGAAGAACCCAAGTTTTGTCTTTCCATAGACTTTAGTGACTGTCAGTGTCTTTTTATTATGCTGGCCATAGATGCAAAGATCTGTTTTTTGGCTGAAACCAGGAAGGTTGCTGCATTCCGGAGATAATGAGTGTCTGGGCACCGAGACGGGCAGTTTTATTTTTTATTTTTTATTTTTTTAATAAGGAAAATCTGTTAAACCATTGAAAAAAAAGGGAAAATCCAGTAAGCTGAAAAGCTGTTAATTCTGATATTCTGAGGACAGGAAATGGGATGGATTTGTCTGCAGTCAGAACAATCATTAAAAAAAAGGACTAAAACTTTGACAGAAAAAAGAGCAACTCAAAAATGTAAGATTGAGCGAGTTGTGATTTATTTTTTTATGTGAGGGTGAGAATCCCTGCCCCCCGCCCCAGAGGAACGTTGGAAACAAGTAGGTAGATTCAGGTAGCTTGGCTTAAACTTGCGGCGGCGTAGCTTAGCGTGTTTAGGCTACGCCGCCGTAAGTTAGCTAGGCAAGTACATGATTCACAATGTACTTGCCTGCTAAGATACGGCGGCGTAGCCTAAAGCAGGCGGGCGTAAGGGCGCCTAATTCAAATGTGTGTAAGGGGGGCGTGTTTTATGTTAATGGGGCTTGACCTTACGTTTTTGACGTTTTTTTTAACTGCGCATGTGCCGGGCGCCTACATTTCCCAGTGTGCATTGCGGCTAAGTACGCCGCACGGGCCTATTGATTTTGACGTGGACGTAAACGACGTAAATCGCTATTCGCGGACGACTTACGCAAACGACGTAAAAATTTAGAATCTCGAAGCGGGAACGGCGGCCATACTTTAACATTACTATTCCATCTAATAGATGGAATAACTTTAGGCCTGATAATGCCTTACGGAAACGGCGTAAATGTACTGCGGCGGCCGGGCGTACGTTCGTGAATCGGCGTATCTACTAATTTACATATTCTACGCCGACCGCAATGGAAGCGCCACCTAGCGGCCAGCTTCAATATTGCAACCTAAGATAGGACGGCGCAAGCCGTCGTATCTTAGATATGTTTAAGCGTATCTCTGATTGAGAATACACTTAAACATAAGTCAGCGTAGATTCTGAGTTAGGTTGGCTTATCTACTGATATCTACTGATACGCCGGCCTAACTCTTACTGAATCTGCCTAAAGGTATAATTATGACAACCTGGTGGTCTACCTGTAGGCATGTGCAGATAACTACTTTGCTCTGTACCAGGATAGTGTCTGGTTATACCACGTTTCCCTGAAAACAGTGGCGGCTCATGTTTTTTTGTTTGGGGGGGGGCGGAAAACAACCAATGCCCCCGTGGCACCTCAAAGCCACATGCTCGCTGTCTGCTGGTCGGTCCACTTACCCTATCTAGTCTACAGACTGTTACTCCACCAGTACTTTCCTTGCTGCCGACTGTTACTCCTCCAGACTACCTAGCACCGCATGGTTAGGCCTGACACTGCTTCACATAGGCCTCAGTGAACTGCCTTTTGCGGGCAGGGGCCTTGGGCCCCTGTAGTGTAGAAATAGTTCAGGTTCTAGCTGTCCTCTATTCAGCTACTAATCCCAGATAGTTCCCTTCAGGCCCTGCCAGCCAGCCTGGCTGCAATGATGTCTCCCCACTGCCCTTCCCACAGTCCTCTCTTCTGGTTCTGCACCCATCTCTCAAACTGCAAGCGCCCAGTTCTCTCAGACATGCCTCCCCAGTCCTCCCTACTGTGCTCACTCACCAGCCCTCTTAGCTGCGACCAGTTGTCCTCCCTGGAGACTCTTAGCAGTGTTTTCTCCCACTGTCCTCTCTCTTGCTCTCTCATGTGCCTCTCCTTCCAGGATATCGTCACTCCACCTGGGTGCACCGAGCCCCGGCCCAGGGTCACCCCCCCCCAGACTGGGGAGCTCCTTGTTGGGCCTCCACACTCTCTCACTCCAGCTTTTCCACCCAACAACTCCTCCCCAGCTGGGCTGACTCTAGGCATTTAAGGAGGCATGCCCCCTGCCAATCCAAGATGGGGATTGGTCAAGGCTCCCTAGAATACCTCAAGCAGTGTCACCTCTCCTCCTCTCAATCTAGCACCTTCTTCAAAGAAGAGGGAGGGGACAGTGATGCTACCTGTGAGTCGCCCAGCCCTGCCCTAGGCCACTGCCAGCCCAGAATGAAAACAAACAAGTCTAGCCACCAGCTAGGCCTACCTAAATGCTTCTACTCTGCCAGAAAATCCTCACTCTAGCACCTTCTAGAAAGAAGAGGGAGGTAACAGCAATGCTACCTGTGAGTCACCCAGCCCAGAATGAAAACAAACAGGTCTAAATGTTTCTACTCTGCCAGAAAATCCTCACTCTAGCACCTTCTAGAAAGAAGAGGGAGGGGAAGTGATGCTACCTGTGAGTCACCCAGCCCTGCTCTAGGCCACTCCCAGCCCAGAATGAAAACAAACAGGTCTAAATGTTTCTACTCTGCCAGAAAATCCTCACTCTAGCACCTTCTAGAAAGAAAATGGAGGGGACAGTGATGCTACCTGTGAGTCGCCCAGCCCTGCCCTGCCCTAGGCCACTCCCAGCCCAGAATGAAAACAAACGTCTAGCCACCAGCTAGGCCTGCCTAAATGTTCCTACGCTGCCAGAAAATCCTCACTCTAGCACCTTCTAGAAAGAAGAGGGAGGGGAAGTGATGCTACCTGTGAGTCACCCAGCCCTGCTCTAGGCCACTCCCAGCCCAGAATAAAAAAAAACAGGTCTAAATGTTTCTACGCTGCCAGAAAATCCTCACTGTAGCACCTTCTAGAAAGAAGAGGGAGGGGAAGTGATGCTACCTGTGAGTCACCCAGCCCTGCTCTAGGCCACTCCCAGCCCAGAATAAAAAAAAAACCCAGGTCTAAATGTTTCTACTCTGCCAGAATATCCTCACTCTAGCACCTTCTAGAAAGAAGAGGGAGGGGAAGTGATGCTACCTGTGAGTCACCCAGCCCTGCTCTAGGCCACTCCCAGCCCAGAATAAAAAAAAAACCCAGGTCTAAATGTTTCTACTCTGCCAGAATATCCTCACTCTAGCACCTTCTAGAAATAACAGGGAGGGGATAGTGATGCTACCTGTGAGTCACCCTGCCCTAGGCCACTCCCAGCCCAGAATGAAAACAAACAGGTCTAGCCACCAGCTAGGCCTGCCTAAAGGTTCCTACTCTGCCAGAAAATCCTCACTCTAGCACCTCCCTAACTAGTGGGTGCTACACATAGTTGTTCCAAGCTGGAACAATGTAACAATATCCATACCTAGAATTCAGCTATGGGAAGATTACACAGCGGGGGTTGTGACATGTGTGTTTAGTCTGAAATGGAATTTCCCTTTAATTTAGGGATTATCGCAGAGAAGCTCTAAGCCCCGAAGTTAACTCTTCGCTCCCTCGGATTTCCTCTCTCCAGATTAAGCCCAACGTAACAAATCAGAAGTCAGCCATCCCTTTGCTCTCCGAACAAAAATAAATTTGGCTGCTTAAAATTCATGGAAATGCAAATCCACGGAGAGACAAAGCAAAGGGCACAATGTAAACTGCTGTCATATATATATTTTCCCAGCTTTATTAGACCGGATTATGGAATGACAATAACATTTATCACAGTGGAAAGATTTGCAAATAAAAACAGCCGCCATAAGGAGGGGATCACAGGCGTGGTGAACATGATGTATTGATGGCTGGAAATACCCAGACAGGAGAGGAGGGAGATGTGACTGAACGGGACCGCCATTGTCTGCCAATTAATCGTATTTCCCCATCGCTCCCCGTCCCGACTTCTTATATTGCAGTAGAAACAATATAAAGATTCCTAAAGATCCTGCGTACTTTTATGAATTTTTGAATGTTATATTATATGCAAACTTTTAAGAGTATTCCACTTTTGTTGAGTAAAAAAAAACCTCCCCTCCCCCATCATGTTCTGTGCAGACTGATTCTGAGTAGGAGGGTTTGCGTCATTATAATCACCTGGTGCACTTTTTGATGAACCTTGGGTGCAGAATTAAGTCATGGGCCCGGATTCACAAAGCACTTACGCCGACGTAAGTGCAAATGTGCGCCGTCGTATCTGTGCGCAAGACCCACAAACAGAGATACGCCTAAAACCAGGCTACACCCCGCCGACGTATCTTGCTTACGCCGGCGTAGGGTGGGCGCAAATTTAGGCTGGGAGCATGGTGCCGATCTACCATTGATTAGTCATTCAAACATGCAAATGAGGGAAATACGGCGATTCACGAACCTGCGCCCGACCGATGCAGGCTACGAGAGGTGCGCGTAAGTTGTACGTCCAGTGTAAAGTTATACCCCATAAAGGAGGTGTAACCCAGCAGCAGACATGTAAAGGTCTGCATCAGGGAACACAAGCCGGCCAATTTTACGTAGGACGTGTGTCTGGATGGGCATAGGTTACGTTCATGGCGTAGGCAGTGATCCGGCGTATCTTAGGCAGGTGTTCCGATGTGGTTGTGAGCATGCGCACGGGGATGCGTCCACGTCACGACGCATGCGCAGTTCGTTAAACGTACTTGTCTGGCTCTTAAACCATCATTTGCATGGGGTCACACCTCATTTGCATGGGTTTGTATGGGTCAAGCCCACTTCCACCAACGCCGGCCTGCGCCTTCGAAACCTACGCCACGCCGACGCATCGTTGGGAGCACTGGATTCCTGAATTCCATGCTTGCCTCTCTGT
Source organism: Rana temporaria (assembly GCF_905171775.1). Classification (NCBI taxonomy): domain Eukaryota; kingdom Metazoa; phylum Chordata; class Amphibia; order Anura; family Ranidae; genus Rana; species Rana temporaria. The sequence continues at coordinate 3,444,783 of NC_053491.1, forward strand.
GCTGCGTTGGCATAGCGTACATTGGTTTGCGCTATGGCGGCGTAATGTGCGCCCGCTCTCTGTGAATCTGGGCCATTGTGTTTGGTCGAAATTTTACACATTCTGTTGATGGCCAAACTGAATGTAATACTTGGCCGAGTCCAACCTCAGGCTGCAGCGGAGAAGTATTTCTCAAGGGTACCAGAAATTAATAGTCGTACAAGTATTTGGCCCTGGACTTCATCCAATCCGGGCCACTTTAATTTTATCAAACACGCACAACTCACCTCGCTAAACACTAACCGGTATTCATCAGAGGTCCTGATGCTGTGTTTTCGTACCCAGTCATAGAGTCCTCAGGATCACTCCACCAGGAGGTGAGCAAGCCGGGGTCCAGTAGCAGATATAGCAGGTAGGACTTAAGCAAAAGCATAGTCAGTTAACAATCTAAAGGTCAGTAACAAGTGGTTTCAGGTTGGGATGAAGTCGAAGCGTAGTCAAGGGACTATTTAACATCCAATAATGGACACAAACAGGCTAGGCCTTAACGCCGACAAACCTGAGCTTTTGCTGATCGGCCCACAGGCCAACTCTACCTTTTTACCTGCCTGGCCATCCTCGTTTGGCCCTGCCCCAACTCCAGTTAAGCAGGTAAAAAATCTGGGTATCATTTTTGATGCTGAACTAAGCTTCGTACCTCACGCAAAATATTGCATAAAATCAGCCAACTATAATCTGCAATTATTACGGAAAATTAAGAACCTGTTCACTCAGCACAACCGTATGATCTTAGTTCATGGACTTATCCACTCTAGGTTAGATTGTTCTAATGTTTTCTTTCTAGGGCTCCCACAGAAGTGGATAAAACGATTGCAGATTACACAGAATCATGCTGCAAGACTAGTCACAAACTGCCCAAGGCGGAATCACATCTCCCCGGTGCTTAAGAATCTACACTGGCTCCCGATAGCAAAACGGGTTGAGTTTAAGGCACTCTGTCTGGTGTTTCGGGCCTATTGGCAACTAGGTCCGATGTACTTATCGAATATGACACAACACTACTGTCCACCCAAAGAGCTTCGCTCTACTGACACCCTGTTAGCAATTATTCAATCTAGTCGATCAGCTTCAAAAGGTGGCCGCCGGCTCCAAACACTGCGGAATTCTCCTTGGAACCAGCTCCCTCATCGGCTCCGAGCATCCTCCTCCTTGATGGCCTTCCGTAAGGGCTTGAAAACACTTCTTTTTTCATAAGCCTACAGATAGAGACTTGGCCTTCCAAGTCATTAGCAGGACGCTGCCTTAATCCCAGGCTGCGGTCCATAGTCAGGGAGTAGGGATAGGCTTTTTGTGCCCTGCCCCCCCCCCTTCCCCTCCCTTTTTATAATTCTGTTTATTTCTTGTCTGTTCCCCTCTTTTTACTTAGATGTCCTAGTTTCTTCTTTTTGCTCCTGGGAACTGGATAACCCCAGCTTGTTGGTAAGCGCTTAGACGCAAGTTTCACAACTCGCATTCAGCCATCTATAAGCATTTATTCCATTCCAATTCAATCCAAGGAACAAGCCAAAAGTACTGAGTGGTAGCAAAGATACAGATGGCCCCACCAGAAGGAGTGTGTGCCCGAGGGCCAATAGCAGATATGACAGGTAGGGATTAAGCAGAAGGGTAGTCAATAAACAAAGCTCACTAACAAGTGGTTGCAGGTTGGGATCAAGCGGAAGCATAGTGGAGGAACAAGCCAAAGGTTGGTGATGTGTGGTAGTGAAGATACAGATGGCCCCACAAGAAGGTGAGCAAGCCGGTCTGCGGTAGCAGATTTATCAGGTAGGGATCAAGGTGAAACATAGTCAGTAAACAAGGCAAAGGTCAGTAATAAATTTTTACAAGCTGGGAAGATGGCTGTGGTGTGAAAGAGCTCTGGGACTTAACGCCAGCATTACAGCGGCTCACAGCACCTCTGAGCATTGTAGCCTCCCCAGTCAGATCTGAGCACTGCTACTAACCTCAAAGCGGGCATGGGGAAAAACAAGAACCGGGAAAGTCCGCTGAAGCTCGCAGACTTCTTCATCCAGGCCGGGAGCTCTGCTAATCAAGATGGCGCTCGCTTGAGGAAGTCTCCTTCCTCCTCATAGAGCTGGTCACATGCAAGGAGCACAGGACCAGCATCGGGGAGGGGGGAAACTTGGCGAGGAACCGGTCAGTCCAGCACACCCCCTTCACTAGCCCACAAAAGTCTTGCCCTGGGCTGGACTCTATACAATCTGGGGCCGGGACAGAAATTGCCGCTCCAGGCAGGTCTTGTTGGGTGCAAATCTTCTTCTCAGGAACTGAGGGTGCTAGCAATGCACATGGCGTTTCACACTAACTTCAGTGTTTACTCATAGTGAGTAAACACTGAAGTTAGTGTGAAACGCGTCAGCTGTCCTAGGTTCCGTTGCTGTGATTTGTAGTGCCTGTTTCCTGTTTTTTACATTAAAGTTAAGTTGGATTGGAGTGCGGCTGTCCTGATCAACTTTTGTTCTTCTATACAATCTGGGGCGACTTGAGTGGAGGAAAATTATAATCAGGCCAGCCCATTGTGGACACCACACTCAAAGAGACGTTTGTCTCTCTGCACATCACGTTGCACAGGGACATGTTCTCCTTTGTCCATGAAGTACAGGCTGAAGTCAGCGACTTGGGGGACAGAGTCAGCCATGTTGAAACGAAGATGGGAGAGATTGCTGTGGTGCAAAATGAACTAGTGCCCATAATGACACTGAAGATTTGATCCGCCAACTACAACAAAAAAATCGCCGACTTGGAAAACAGATCAAGGAGGAACAACCTCAAACTGCTTGACATTGCAGAATCTGTTAGCTCTGGTGATCTAAAGCGATATGTCTAGCAAAAGCATAGACCGGGTGCCTTGATTGCCTAAACCGCCCCATCTACCGGATCACATTCCAAGAGATGTTGTCGCAAGGATTCACTTTTTCCATACATGATTGCAGGTTTGGATCAAGCGGAAGTGTAGTTGAGGAACAATCGAAGGTCAGTAACGAGTGGTAGTAAAGACAAATCTTGTCAAATCTTTTCTCTCTATGTCAAATCTTTACTCTCTATGTCAAATCTTTACTCTCTATGTCGACTCTTTTCTCTCTATATCAAATCTTTTCTCTCTATGTAGAATAATCTCAGACTAATATAGTTATGGTTAGGCACATTCAACCGCAGGTTCGATAGACACAGATCACTATTGTCACCGTCATGTCGAATCTTCTATGTATATCGAACTGTTGTCACAAATAAATTAAAATGAAGCATTTTTTATGTCGGATCTTTCGGATTTCGGATTCTGCAAATTCGTTATCGTTTGTTAAAACAAACGCGAAAATCCCTAAAATTCGTACGAAAACGAATGCACATGTCTAATAATAATTGTCTTCCTTTGTTCATAGGTATCAACATGCATTACTTTGTCTATTTGGATAATTTTCCAACATTTAAAATATCGGACAGACTCTGACTTCTGATGTCTAGGACTAGTTTTTAGATACAGCGTGACGTGGGGGCTTTCATTCCCTCACAAACTCAAATGCCGCGTACACACAGTTGGAATTTCCGACAAAAAATGTTCGATGTGTTCCTTTCTCTTGGGCTCAATCTTCCCTTCCCTATCTGGGAATAAAGCTTTCTGGAGATAATGAGTTGTTTAATCTTAATTTCCCCCCTCTAATTGCTAATTTAAAAAAAACTACTGAAATCTTGGTCCCCTTATAGTATCTCTTTTTTGGGGAGAATTAGTCCATTCTCCCCAAGATACTATATTTATTTCGTGCCCTTCCTCTTCTTATCCCCAAGGCATATCTCCTCAAGTTTGTTTCAGTCCAGCATTAACCAGTTTATCTGGCGAGATAAACCTGCTAGATTCTCTAGGGCCGTTTTGTATAGACCTTATAAGTTGGGTGGTCTGGGGGTTCCACATATATGGCTATATTACTAGGCTGGTAGGTTTTCTCAACAGGCACAATGGACCATCAGGAATCCTAGGGTTCCCTGGGTCAAGTTCGAATATGACTCTATTTTTCCCCTCTATTTGCCAGGCCTTTTGTGGTTCTCAGGACCACGTCCTCCGGAGTTGGCTGATCATAACCTTCTGGTGGCTCAGAGCTATGGAGGCGTTATTGTTCTTCGTTGTCTCTGGCCTCTGTGGCTCGCCCGGGGACTTCGTTTCTGGGTGACCCCAGACTGCCATCTGCCTTTTCTGACCCTGATTCATTCGGATGGTGTATTTCCTCTGGTCTGACAACTTTGGTGGATTTTCAGCATAATGATAAGTTTATCTCCTTTGCTTAACTGCAATCGCTTAAGGGTGCCCCAGTGGGTGAATTTTATAGATTTTATAGATTTATGCAAAAAACTCATTATTTACAGTCCCCGTCTCCTTCATACTCTTCCTTTGAATCTTTGTGTAGGTCTGGGCCTAAACAGAGGGGTATGATTTCTGTTTTATATAATGCAATGGCATGTGATCAGGTTCGGGTCAAATTGAAATATATGGTCAAATGGGAATCGGAGTTGGGCCTGGAGTATGAGTTGGAGGACTGGGAGACAAACTGGCAGAATCTCCGTAAATGTACAGTTTCAGTATCTTTTAGAGAGACCGCGATCAAACTGTTTACCCGTTGGTATTATACTCCCCAGCGCATACACCAGATCTTTCCCCAGTCCTCCCCAAATTGTTTTCGGGGATGTCTTACATCGGGCACTTTTTTCCCACATTTTTTGGAACTGTGAGAAGATCTCCTCAGTTTGGAAAAGTGCCTTCGATCTCGTAGACAAGTTGGGGGGTTGTCATATTGATTTGTCATATAGACATTGGGCTAGATTCAGCAAAGAATTACGCTGGCGTATCCATAGATACGCCGCGTAAATTCAAAGCTGTGCCGGAGTATCTACTTTCTGTATTCAGAAAGCTAGATACGCCGACATTAGCCTAAGATCCAACTGGTGTAATTCTATTACGCCGTCGTATCTTAGGGTGCATTCTCAAGCTGGCCGCTAGGTGCCGCTTCTGTTGTTTTCGGCATAGAATATGCAAATTACCTAGTTACGTCGATTCACAAACGTAAGGCTTTTTCGGCGTAACGTTGTGCCTGCTTCTATGAGGCGCACTCAATGTTAAGTATGGACGTCGTTCCCGCTTCGATTTTTTTATTTTTTTACGTCATTTGTGTAAGTCGTTCGCGAATAGGGCTGGACGTAATTTACGTTCAAGTCGAAACCAATGACGTCCTTGCGAGCAACTGGGATATGTACACGGACGGCGCATGCGCCGTTCGTACAAAATGTCAATCACGTCAGGTCAACACACATTAACATAAAACACGCCCCACTTACACATTTGAATTACTCGCGCTTACGCCGGCCCCATTTACGCTACGCCGCCGCAACTTACGGAGCAAGTGCTTTGTGAATACTGCACTTGCTCCTGTAAGTTGCGGCGGCGTAGCAAAAATACGATTGGCTGCGCCGCCGTAAGATCAGGCGCAGCTACCTGAATCTAGCCCATTGTCTGCTGTTTGAGAAGATCCCTGACACTCCTAGACCACTAAGGCGCTTGATACACACACTCTGCACAGCGGTTCTTTGGGCTGTCAGAACAAATTTTTCATAAACTACATGATTTTATTTACTCCTTCGGACTCTCTTACTTTTGAATTTCTATTACATTATTGTTCCTGTCTTGAGTACACAATAGAATGAAAATTTATTTTATATGTCCATTGCTATGGTGTATGCTCTGTTTAATGACTGTTCATTCTAACTGTCTCAGACCTTGCACTGTCTATCTAAGATTATTTGCATTGTATGCTCTAAACAATGTTTGTTCATGTTTGTAGATGGCCATGATCAAGATGGATTGTACACCTTTGTTATTCTATTGTTGCTTTAAAGCGGGAGTTCACCCATTTATTAATTTTTTTTTTTCTTCCCCTAGATTCCTGCTCGTTTTCTCTAGGGGAATCGGCTATTTGTATTAAAATATGAGCCGTACTTACCCGTTTTCGAGATGCATCTTCTTCCGTCGCTTCCGGGTATGGGTCTTCGGGAGCGGGCGTTCCTTCTTGATTGACAGTCTTCCGAGAGGCTTCCGACGGTCGCATCCATCGCGTCACTCGTAGCCGAAAGAAGCCGAACGTCGGTGCGGCTCTATACTGCGCCTGCGCACCGACGTTCGGCTTCTTTCGGAAAATCGTGACGCGATGGATGCGACCGTCGGAAGCCTCTCGGAAGACTGTCAATCAAGAAGGAACGCCCATTCTCGCAGCCCATACCCGGAAGCGACGGAGAAGATGCATATCGTAAACGGTAAGTACAGCTCATATTTTAAAACAAATAGCCGATTCCCCTAGAGAAAACGAGCAGGAAGCGAAGGGGAAAAAGTGCCCTCTAAGGGTGAACCACCGCTTTAATAAAAACTTTAAAGTAAAAAAAAAAAAATGTTCGATGTAAGCCTGTTGTTGGAAAATGCGACCACGTGTAGGCTCTATCGGACATTTGCGGTCAGAAATTCCGATCGCGTGTAGCCAATTCCGACGCACGAACATCCTACGCATGCTCGGAATCAAGCAGAAGAGCCGCGTTGGCTATTAACCGCTCTACTACCAGCAAAGTAGCTCAGTTATTCTGACAGGACGTCATATGACGTCCTGTCATTTAAAGCCACTAGGGGGCGCGCGCACCCGTCGTGTTACTGGGAACACAATGCGTGTGCACCCGCGATTGCCCAGTAACTGAGCAGGGACATGGAGCTCTGTGTGTAATGATGAGGTGTAAACACAGAGCTCCACGTCCTGTCAGGGAGAGGAGACCGATCTGTGTCCCATGTACATAGGGACACAGCATCGGTCACCTCCCCCAGTCACCCCCCTCCCCCTACAGTTAGAACACTCACTAGGCTACACATTTAACCCCTTCCCCGCCCCCTAGTGGTTAACCCCTTCCCTGCCAGTCACATTTATACAGTAATCGATGCATATTTATAGCACTGTTCACTGTATAAATGTGAATGGTCCCAAAAATGTGTCAAAAGTGTCCGATGTGTCCACTATAATGTCGCAGTCCCGAAAAAAATCCATTCTTAGTAATTTTTTTTTTTTAAATCATAATTATGTCCCCTATTTTGTAGGCAATATAACTTTTGCGCAAACCAGTCACTATACGGTTATTGCGATTTTTTTTTTATTTTTTTTTTACCAAAAATATGTAGAAGAATATGTATCGGCCTAAACTGAGATAACATTTTTTTTAAATTGGATATTTATTATAGCAAAAAGTAAAAAATATTGGCCCGGATTCTCGTACCTCGGCGCATAGTTATGCCGGCGTAGCGTATCGGCGCAGAGCGGCGAGCACAGTATTCACAAAGCACTTGCTCCCAACATTGCGCCGGCGTAACGTAAATTCTTTGGCGTAAGCCGGCCTAATTCAAAGTAGGTGGAAGTGGGCGTGATCCATTTAAATGAACCGTGACCCCATGCAAATGATGGGCCGAACGAACGGCGCATGCGCGGTCCTGTGGACGCATCCCAGTGTGCATGCTCAGAATCACGTCGGAAATACTCCCTATGATACGTCGAATCACTGCCTACGACGTGAACGTAACCTACGCCCAGCCCTATTCACGTACTACTACGTAAACGACGTAAAATACGACGGCTGTTCCCTGGTCCATACCTTTGCATGACTTACACCTGCTTTATGAGGCTTAACTTTACCCTGGACGTACGACTTACGTAAACCGCGTATATTAATGCGCCGGGCACAAGTACGTTTGTGAATCAGCGTATCTCCCTCATTTGCATATTCGAATCGTAAATCAATGGGAGCGCCCCTTTGCGCCCATCGTAAATATGCGCCCAGGATACGACGGCGTAGGAAACTTACGTCGGTCGTAGGAAGCCTATTTTCAGGCGTATCTAGTTCTGTGGGCACGGCGCACAGATAGGACGGCGCACATTGACACTTACGCGGCGTTTCTCGAGATACGCCGGCGTAAGTGCTACGTGAATCCGGGCCATTGTGTCTTTTTTCAAAATTTACACTCTTTTTTTCTTTATAGCCCAAAAAATAAAAACCGCACAGGTGATCAAATACCGCCAAAAGAAAGCTCTATTTGTGGGGAAAAAAAGGACGTCAATTTTGTTTGGGAGCCACGTCGCATGACCATGCAATTGTCAGTTAAAGCGACGCAGTGACGGAAGCTAACATTTCGTCTGGGCTCGGCGTACGTGTTGTACGTCACCGTGTTCCTGACGTTCGGAATTTCCGGCAACATTTGTGTGACCGTGGGCTGGATTCAAGAAGCAATTGCGCCTGTGTAACCATAGTTACACAGCGCAATTGCTTACTTGCCCCGGCGTAACGAATGCTCTTGATTCAGGAACCTCGTTACGCCGACTGCAGCCTAAAATCTGCGCGGCATAAGGCTCTTATGCCCGAATATCTTAGACTGCATTCTTGCGGTGGCCGCTAGGTGGCGTTCCCGTTGTGCTCAGCGTATAGTATGCAAATTGCATACTAACGCCGATTCACAACGTTACGCGAGCCCTGCGTACGCAGTTTACGTTGTTTCTGTACGGCGTCTTTCGCGTAAGGCTGCCCCTATTAGCAGGGGCAGCCAATGTTACGTATACCCGTCGTTCCTGCGTCGCGAAATTTCAAATTTACGTAGTTTGCGTAAGTGATTCGTGAATGGCGCTGGACGTCCTTGCGACGTCATTTGCCGCAATGCACGTCGGGAAAGTTTCCCGACGGAGCATGCGCTCTACGATCGGCGCGGGAACGCGCCTAATTTAAATGATTCCCGCCCCCTACGGGATCATTTAAATTGCGCGCGCTTACGCCGGGCATTTCGCTGCAGCGCCCACGCAATTTACGGAGCTACTGCTCCGTGAATCAAGGGCAGCGCAGTAAATTTGCCTCCGCAAAAAAAGCGCAAATCTAGCTGAATCCAACCCACTGTGTATGCAAGACAAGTTTGAGCCAACATTCCATCGGAAAAAAATCCAAGGTTTTGTTGTCGGAAAGTGTCCGATCGCGTGTACGCGGCATAAGTGTTCATTCAAATATCCAACTCGTAACTCCGAAAAATTGTTAAAAAAAATGTTCCATCTATTATTATTCACTAATTCACAACAGCATGTTGCCGGGACAACCACCGTCCTTTTAATTTGGCCAGACAAAACCCGCGATCTCAGCGCCTTTCAATGCGTACATCATCCCCCAGCTGTGCAGGCGCACTCCCTCGTATCTAACTTCAAATGCGACCAGACGGAGAGAATGGACGGGTGTCTTTCAAAGGGAATTTTTACCCAATTATTATTCAATTGTTCCAAGAGTCGGGCCTCACGAGCGCGATCTGCGGGAAGGCGTTTTTATTTTTTTTCTTCTTTTTTTTTTGTCCAAGAAAAGCGTCTGAGGAGAGGAAGATGTTTTTGAAGTTAAATTACTGTCTGCTGTAAAAGAACCTTGAAGAGTGCGATGACCAGTGTGAGATTTGTCTCCGGTTACTGACCCAGATAGCCGAAGATTGCTCGGATCAATAGAACCTCCGACTCGGCCCGATAAAAGCAAACTTCATTCTACATTGAGATCTCCCTCGCTGTTATCTATGCTGACTGCAGGCGCTGACACTGCGGCTCTCTGACCTCTCCTGTTGACACGGCTCTGTGGTCGCTTTCAAATGAAACCTCCGAGCTTCGCTACAAAGTCTCATTTCGCTCAATGGAGTCTGAAAAGTGCATCATGACTTCTTCCATCAAAAAAAAGTTTTATTTCCCTCAAATGTTATTTTTTTTTTTAACCACTTAAGCCCCGGACCAATATGCTGGCTAAAGACCCAAGGGGTTTTTACAGTTCAGGACTGCGTCGCTTTAACAGACAATTGCGCGGTCCTGCGACGTGGCTCCCAAACTAAATTGGCATCCTTTTTTCCCCACAAATAGAGCTTTCTTTTGGTGGTATTTGATCACCTCTGCGGTTTTTATTTTTTGCGCTATAAACAAAAATAGAGCGACAATTTTGAAAAAAATTCAATATTTTTTACTTTTTGCTGTAATAAATATCCCCCAAAAACATATATAAATTTATTTTTTTCCTCAGTTTAGGCCGATACGTATTCTTCTACCTATTTTTGGTAAAAAAAAATCGCAATAATCGTTTATCGTTTGGTTTGCGCAACATTTATAGCGTTTACAAAATAGGGGATAGTTTTTTTGCATTTTTATTTTTTTTATTTTTTTTACTAGTAATGGCGGCGATCAGCGATTTTTTTCGTGACTGCGACATTATGGCGGACACTTCGGACAATTTTGACACATTTTTGGGACCATTGTCATTTTCACAGCAAAAAATGCATTTAAATTGCTCTGATTACTGTGAAAATGACAGTTGTAGTTTGGGAGTTAAACACAGGGGGCGCTGTAACATTTGGGGATCACTTTGTGTGTGTTTACTAGTGTAGGGGGGTGTGGCTGTAGGACTGACACTATCGATCGAGTCTTCCCTATAAAAGGGATCACTCGATCTATGCGCCGCCACAGTGAAGCACGGGGAAGCCGTGTTTACACACGGCTCTCCCCGTTCTTCAGCTCCGGGGAGCGATCGCGACGGAGCGGCTATAAACAAATAGCCGCGCCGTCGTCCCGGATCGCTCCCCGAGCGGACCCGACCTCCGCATGTACCGGGGGGGGGGGTCCCGATCGGACCCCCCACCCACGTCAAGCAGAGGACGTACAGGTACGTACATGTGCCTGTCCGTGCCATTCTGCTGACGTATATGTACATGAGGAGGTCGGGAAGTGGTTAAAGAGATAGTCTTTTCTTCAAACGTTTGTGTTGATCTTTTTTGTTGAAAATATCAGATCAGTTCAGGCGGCTTCGAGATATTCTTCTCAAGTAAATGTCAAACACCTGGGAGCCTAACCCAGGGTGGTCCTCCGCCATAAATAGAAGGATTGTCTGTCACAATGTGGGGAAAGCTGTCCTTAAAGCGGAGGTCCCGTGAAAAAAAAAAATATTAACCACTTAAAGGGGAGGTTCACCCTAAAACTACTTTCTAGTATTACAATGTCCCGACACATTACAATACAATTAGGCCTATTTTGTTTTTTTTTTATGCTGTACATACCTCGGTACAGCTAATTAATCCGCAGGTTCCGGGTTGCGAATCCCGCGGGAGTGGGCGTTCCTAACTTGCTGGTGATTGACGTGATGACCAAAAACGAGCTCCCCCCCCGTCGCGTAAGCTGCGTCACGATTGCCGAAAGGAGCCGAACGGCGGTGCGCAGGCGCAGTATAGCACCGACTCGCCGTTCGGCTTCTTTCGGCAATCGTGACGCAGCTTATGCGACGGGGGGAGCTAGTTTTTGGTCATCACGTCAATCACCAGCAAGTTAGGAACGCCCACTCCCGCGGGATTCGCAACCCGGAAGCCGCGGGTGAATTAGCTGTACCGAGGTATGTACAGCATAAAAAAAAATAGGCATAATTGTATTGTAATGTGTTCTAATACTAGAAAGTAGTTTTAGGGTGAACCCCGGCTTTAACCCCCGGACCATATTGCTGGTCAAAGACCAGAGCACTTTTTGCGATTCAGCACTGCGTCGCTTTAACTGACAATTGCGCGGTCGTGCGACGTGGCTCCCAAACAAAATTAGCGTCCTTTTTTCCCCCACAAATAGAGCTTTCTTTTGGTGGCATTTGATCACCTCTGCGGTTTTTAGTTTTTGCGCTATAAACAAAAATAGAGCGACAATTTTGAAAAAATGCAATATTTTTTACTTTTTGCCATAATAAATATCCCCAAAAATATATAAAAAAACATATTTTTTCCTCAGTTTAGGCCGATACGTATTCTTCTACCTATTTTTCGTAAAAAAATCGCAATAAGCGTTTATTGATTGGTTTGCGCAAAAGTTATAGCGTTTAGAAAATAGGGGGTATTTTTATGGCATTTTTATTAATATATTTTTTTTACTAGTAATGGCGGCGATCAGCGATTTTTTTTCGGTACTGCGACATTATGGCGGACACTTCGGACACTTTTGACACATTTTTGGGACCATTGGCATTTTTATAGCAATCAGTGCTATAAAAATGCATTGGATTTCTATAAAAATGCCACTGGCAGGGAAGGGGTTAACACTATGGGGCGGGGAAGGGGTTAAGTATGTCCCTGGGTGTGTTCTAACTTTAGGGGGGGAGGACTGACATGGGGAAATGACAGATCATACATTGTATGAACAGAAGATCATCATTTCTCTCCCTGACAGAACCGGGAGCTGTGTGTTTACACACACAGCTCCCGGTCCTCGCTCTGTAACGAGCGATCGCGTGTGCCCAGCGGTAATCGCGCCCGCCGGGCACGCGCACAAGAGTCGGGGGAGATGGGGGGCGTGCGTGCGCACCTCCGGGGGCGCGCACACACCCCTAGTGGCCTGCGCGAAAGCCGACGTATAGCTACATGCTCTCGCGCAGGGGAGCCGACCTGCCGCCGTATAATGACGGTGCGCGGTCGGCAACCAGTTAAAGCAGAGGTCCCGCGAAAAAAAAATATTAAAAGCCAGCAGCTACAAATACTGCAGCTCCTGACTTTTAATAAATGGACACTTACCTGTCCAGGGTGCCTGCGATGTCGGCAGCAGAAGATGAGCAATCGCTCCAGGACAGGACTCCTTTGTGTGTTGTAAGAGAATCCCTCCAGCACCCGGGCCCCAGGCTCAAGGTCACCCCCCTGGACTAGAGGGGAACTTTCAAGGGCCACCGATAGCCACCTCAGTACTCCATCTCCAGCTTGCACCCGACTGCCCCCTGCTGGCATGACCTCAGAGTATTTAAGAAGTGCCTGCCCACTGCCAGCCCACTTGCTGGGGATTGGTTTGAGCCCTCCTCAATCAGGGTTGCCACCTGTCCAGTATTCACCCGGACAGTTCGGGTTTGGAATCATGCGTTTGGGTTTCAGACTGCCTGAGACCCGGACACATTATCCAGACCACACTATGGCTTCCCAGCAGGGTTGCTGGCTGCAATTGTGTAAGCCGAGAGTGTCTGTTGCACTCTTTCACACTGCACAAAGCAAGAATTAACAATTACCCCTCCCCCACACAGACAGGAAAAGAGAAAGGGCTTGATCTGCTACTCTTCGTCCCGCCCTTACAACTCTGTGTCTGCCCACACTCCAGCAGCCTCAGCTACATCTGGATAAGAGGTGCTGACTGCCAAGGGGTGAGTGAGCTAACCATCCATCCCTATCTGTGACTGAAGTCTTCCCCCCCCATTCTTTCTCCTTCCTCTGAGTAAGTACACTAAGGTAAATCAGGGATCTTCGAGCAACCCATACATAAGAGTTCCCCTTTACACCAGAGGCTACAGTGTTCCCCCTTATCAGAGTCCTTTCCGTACATCAGAGTTCCCAGTGTTCCCCCTTATCAGAGTCCTTTCCGTACATCAGAGTTCCCAGTGTTCCTCCTTAGATCAGGGTTCCCAGAGCATCCCTTATGTTAAAGGCCCCAGAGTCCCCCCTTGCAGTGTAAGGGAACTCTGTGGGTTCAGAAGTAAAAAGGGAACTCTATGGACTCTGATATAAAGGAGGACTCATGTGATTAACTTTGATTAGAAATGTTATTTAATTGCAAAATATATGTATAGTTTCTACTATAAAAAAAGATTGCTATGCACCGCTTAAGTGTTCGGGTTTGACTTGAAGAAAAGGTGGCAACCCTATCCTCAATACTCCAGGCTGCTCCTCCTAATCTCCCTCTCATCCTTCTGGAAGCTTCTCCAAAGTTCCGGCAAGTAGGGGGAGATACCAAATTTGCTGCCTGATGAGTCATCCAGCCTCCATGAGTCACTCACCCTGACCCAGATTCAACACAGGCAAGCCAAATTTACCCACACTAGCAGAAAAACAAACTGTTTACACTTGCACCTAGCAAGAGGGTGCTACACCAAGATGGCCACCAAGATCTTGAGAGGTTTCAGCATACAATTAGACAGCTCGCTCCTCCAAGATACTAACAGAGTCCCTATGGAGATGATCCCCTAGTAAACTCCACTCCATTGGCAAAAAGGCTTGGTTCACACTGGTATGACATACGCTCCGACTTTGGGTGCACAAGTCGCATGACGTGTATAAATCAGTGGTTTCCTATAAGAACCATCTTTACTGGTCCGACTTTGAAAAAGGCTCCTGTAGTACTTTGCTCCGACTTCAGCCCATTCAATATCATTGAATTTGGATCAAAGTCAGATCATCATCTTAAAGTGGAGGTTCACCCTAAAACAATTTTCTAACATTACATCCAGCATACTGCCGACATGAACAGTATGCTGGTATTTTTTTTCTCCGTACACACCGTTATATTGTCATTTTCCCCCCCAGATTCCGGGTTCTGATTCCCGCGGGACTGGGCGTTCCTATTCAGGAGGTAGATGATTGACGTCTGGTGAAAAACTTCCCAAGGCGCATAAGGCGTGTCACCAGTTTTCCGTAAATAGCCGACCTGCGAGTCGACTCTATACCGCGCCTGCGCCCGCCGTGTAGAGCTAACTGCGCAGGCGCCATATAGAGCCAACTCGCTGGTTGGCTATTTACAGAAAACTGGTGACGCGCCTTATGCGCCTTGGGAAGTTTTTCACCAGACGTCAATCATTTACCTCCTGAATAGGAACGCCCAGTCCCGCGAGAATCAGAACCCGGAAGCCCGGAGGTAAAATGACAGAATAACGGTATGTACAGAGAAAAAAAAAATACCAGCATACTGTTCATGTCGGCAGTATGCTGGATGTAATGTTAGAAAATTGTTTTTAGGGTGAACCCCCGCTTTAACTGATCCAACTTTGGCGTGCGACTTGTGCTCTGAGGATCTTGAAGGGGAACCGAACGAGAAAAAAATTAAGGCATAGGGTCCCCCCCAATTGCATACCAGCCCCTTCAGTCTGGATTTTAAGGGGAACACCCATGCCAAAAAAATATAAACGGTGTGAGGTCCCTCCAAAATCCACACCAGACCTTATCCGAGCATGCAGCCCAGTGGGTCAGGAAGGTGGGGATGAGTGAGCGCCTTCCCTTCTGGACCATACCAGGCCACATGCCCTCAACATGGGGGTCAAGGGCCTCTTCCCGTCAACCCTTGGTGGTGGTTGTTGTGATCTGAAGGCGGAGAGGCTTACTGGAATCTGGAAGCCCCATTTTTTTGTTGTTTTTATTTTGGCGGGGTGTCTCTCCTCAAGAACCATACCAGACTTATCCGAGCATGAGGCCCAGCAGGTCAGGAAGGGGGGGGGTGAGCGAGCGCTTCCCCTCCTGAACCATATCAGGCCACATGCCCTCAACATGGGGGTGTTGGTGCTTATTCCCATGTTGATGGGAACAAGGGCCTCTTCCCGACAACCCTGTAGGTGGTTGTCATGGTCTGCGGGTGGGGAGGCTTATTGGAATCTGGAAGCCCCCCTTTTTTATTTTCTATTTTGGCGGGGGGCTTTTCCTCCAGAACCATACTAGACTTAACCAAGCATGAGGCCCAGGAGGCCAGGAAAGGGGGGGGGTGAGCGAGAGCCTCCCCTTCGGGACAATGCCAGGCCACATGCCCTCAACATGGGGGTGTTGGTGCTTATCCTCATTTTGATGGGGATAAAGGGCTTTTCCCAACAACCCTGGATGATGGTTGCCGTGATCAGTGAACGAGGGGGCTTATTGGAATCTGGAAGCCCCCCGTTTTTCCAGACTTATCCGAGCATGAGGCCCAGGAGGTCAGGAAAGGGGGGGGGGTGAGTGAGCGCCTCCCCTCCTGGAGCATACCAGGCCACATGCCTTCAACATGGGGGTGTGGGTGCTTATCCCAATGTTGATGGAGACAAAGGCCTCTTCCCGACAACCCTGGATGGTGGTTGTCAGGGTCTGCGGGCAGGGGGCTTATCGGAATCTGTTTTATTGTTTTTTATTATTTTGGCGGGGGGATTTCTCCTCCAGAACAATACTAGACTCAAAGGGCCTGGTATTGTCGGGATCAAAGTCGGATCCCGTTCATTGAAGTTGGATGGAAGATGGACATGAAGTCCCAGGGCAAAGTTGGATCCATCCCAGTGGGGACCCGGCCTTATAGTACAGTGCCTCCTACAGGACAAAGAGGAAACCTGCCTTCACACACTGTCCTCATTATCTGACACTCCCTACCCGTGTTGCCCAGTACTACCCTCACTGGTAGTTACAGTTCTTAATATGTAGATTCCTATCCATGGGAGTCTGCGGGCAGGGGCAAGGGGGGTTAAGTGCCCCCTGGAATCAGGGATTGGATCAGCACTGTTAAATTCAGCTTGGCATCGCTATGGGGGTGCAGACAACCCGCACCCGGGTGCCACCCGCCAGTGGGGTGGTACCATCAAGGGGCTGTCAAGTACCCCCATCAGTGTAGTGTGACTGGGGCTCTATTTCCTGCTCAGTCCAGCAGAGAACTTGGTGGCGCTGTGACAGGAGAAGGTGAGCTGCGGGCTGTCAGAGGTCTCTCCCGCTTTTCCCCCATCTCCTGTCAGGGGGAAGAGACGGCTGCTATCACCAGGTTCCCCACCCAGCTTCCTGCCTGCTCTGTTCCTTCCCCATTGGCCATAACTGAGAGCCACACTGCCCAGCGCCACCAGAGAGAGAGCCACGCTGCCCAGAGCCACCTGAGAGAGAGCCACGCTGCTCAGCACCACCAGAAAGAGAGTCACGCTACCCAGTGCCACCAGAGAGAGATCCACGCTGCCCAGCACCACCAAAGAGAGAGCCACGCTGCCCAGCGCCACCAGAGAGAGAGAGAGCCACGCTGCCCAGCGCCACCAGCGAGAGAGCCACACTGTCCAGCGCTACCAGAGAGAGAGCCATACTGCCCAGCGCCACCAGAGAGAGAGTCACACTACCCAGTGCCACCAGAGAGAGAACCACACTGCCCAGCACCACCAGAGAGAGAACCACACTGCCCAGCACCACCAGAGAGAGAGAGACACACTGCCCAGCACCACCATAGAGAGAGCCACATTGCCCAGTTCCACCAGAGAGAGAGACACACTGCCCAGCACCACCAGAGAGAGAGCCACGCTGCCCAGCACCACCAGAGACAGAGCCATGCTGCCCAGTACCACCAGATAGGGCCGATCCTAGGCAGGGCGCACAGGGTGCTCCGCACCCAGGCGCCGCAGAGGTGGGGGCACTGAAGCTCCAAAGTGCCTCCCTCCCTCCTCCTTGTCTGTGTCCAGTGGCAGAGCGCATGTAGCGAGTGCTGCGGTTCTCCATCCCGCTTGCTCTCTCACAACTGACAAGAGCGCATACCTCCCGCTGTCCCTGGAATCTGGGCTGGGTACCACAGCGGAGCCTAGTACCGGAACACGTTCTGGCAATAGGCTCCACTAATTAATTCTGTCCGGTGTGCATGGAGCAGTCTCCTGTCTGCCCCGCCCCCTCTGCGTGTGCCGGCTCTTCTCCCATAGGCGGTGTGATGAGAGGCTTCTGGGTTAGCTGGAGCTGCTGCCAATCATCCCGTGCACTCCCAGAAATGCTCTCCGAGTGCCACCCTCCAAGTGACCAAAGATGCCACGTATGCCCCGTATGCCCCGCCCCCTGTAAAGTTCTTCTGCTCCCAGGGCGCCCGAGCTACAGGGATCTAATGGACAAGTACTGATCTATGGGGACACCTGATGTATGGGGCTCTGATGGGGGACACCTGCTGTGGGGGGGGGGGCTCTGATGGGGGAAACTAATGAGGACTTCTTAGGGGAGCATCTCTGTGTTTGAGTCGTAAACATTGAAACATGTGTAAAAAGGGAGGAGTTAGTAAGATGACTACGCCCATGTGGGGGCGCCAGAAATATTTCTGCACTCAGGCATCTGTGACCCTAGGATCTGCCCTGCCACCAGAGAGAGAGCCACGCTGCTCAGCACCACCAGAGTGAGAGCCACGCTGCCCAGCGCCACCAGAGTGAGAGCCGCGCTGCCCAGTGCCACCAGAGTGAGAGCCACGCTGCCCAGCGCCACCAGAGTGAGAGCCGCGCTGCCCAGTGCCACCAGAGTGAGAGCCGCGCTGCCCAGCGCCACCAGAGTGAGAGCCGCGCTACCCATCGCCACCAGAGTGAGAGCCACGCTGCCCAGCGCCACCAGAGAGAGAAAGACTGAGCCACTGCCAGGGTTCAGACGTGCTACACTACTGACCAGAGTCGCCCCCGGTGGAACCCAGAGGGAGCGATCGTCCAGCTGGAGGGATCACTGCTGTAGTTTCGCTGGGTCTGGTAAGAGGGCCTGTCGGCCATTATCCATTACTTACCCTAGGGACTGTACTACGTCTCCAGTCTCTGACCATAATAATGTGATAATGACATTGTCGAAAGGGGGCGGTGCATGGGTGACCCTAAAATGAGGCCCCCCCTAAAAAAAGTTCTGCGGACGCCCATGTTCCTATCTGGGCGTTATATGGCAGAGATTCACATTCCAGATAATACCTGTAATCCCATTTTTAGACCTGCGTTGTAGATGAAGGTTCTTGGCTCTCCCGGTGACAGGTAGTACAGCACATGCCGTATCCTTCAATGAAACCGCCGGGCTCCGTATATAAAGACAAAGAGGTTTACTTCGGCAATAAACATAATCTGCCTACAGCTGCATAAATTACTACGAGCTTATTAATCAAATTCCTTTCACAGGATAGAGATTATGACACAGGCAGGTTTAAGCCACTTCAGACCTGCTGGCGTTATAACGCTGGAGGAAAATAACGCACAACAAGCAGAATATGATCCATCCAATTATAATATGCAAGTTGTTTAACTCTCCCTAACGGCCTCCGCTGACGTTCCCCAAAGGGCTTCGTACCGAAACTCATTCCAGGATTCCTGAATATTTTCTTCCACGTCTCCATTTGGCCTCTGGCGACAGCTGTGCGGTGAGGGCTGGGGGTGGGGGGGGGGGCTTCCATAACGTTTAATGCGAGACTATGGGGGGGGCTTTCAATAACGTTTAATCCGAGACTATGGGGGGGCTTCCATAACGTTTAATACGAGACTATGGGGGGGGCTTCCATAACGTTTAATCCCAGACTATGGGGGGGCTTCCATAACGTTTAATCCCAGACTATGGGGGGGCTTCCATAACATTTAATCAGAGACTATGGGGGGGGGCTTCCATAACGTTTAATCCGAGACTATGGGGGGGGGGGGTTCCATAACATTTAATCAGAGACTATGGGGGGCTTCCATAATGTTTAATCCGAGACTATGGGGGGGGGGCTTCCATAACGTTTAATCCGAGACTATGGGGGGGCTTCCATAAAGTTTAATCAGAGACTATGGGGGGGGCTTCCATGACGTTTAATCAGAGACTATGGGGGGACTTCCATAACGTTTAATCAGAGACTATGGGGGGGCTTCCATAATGTTTAATCAGAGACTATGAGGGGGGGCTTTCAATAACGTTTAATCCGAGACTATGGGGGGTGGGGGGGCTTCCATAACGTTTAATCCGAGACTATGGGGGGGCTTCCATAATGTTTAATCAAAGACTATGGGGGGGGCTTCCATAACGTTTAATCAGAGACTATGGTGGGGGGCTTCCATAATGTTTAATCCGAGACTAGGGGGGGGGCTTCTATAACATTTAATCAGAGACTATGGTGGGGGGCTTCCATAACGTTTAATCAGAGACTATGGGGTGGGGGGGCTTCCATAACGTTTAATCCGAGACTATGGGGGGACTTCCATAATGTTTAATCCGAGACTATGGGGGGGGCTTCCATAACGTTTAATCAGAGACTATGGTGGGGGGCTTCCATAATGTTTAATCAGAGACTATGGGGGGGGGCTTCCATAACGTTTAATCCAAGACTATGGGGGGTGGGGGGGCTTCCATAATGTTTAATCGGAGACTATGGGGGTTGCTTCCATGATGTTTAATCAGAGTCTATAGGGGGCTTCCATAACGTTTAATCCAAGACTATGGGGGAGCTTCCATAACATTTAATGAGAGACTATGGGGTGGGGGGGCTTCCATAAAGTTTAATCCGAGACTATGGGGGGGGGGGCTTCCATAATGTTTAATCAGAGACTATGGGGGGGGGGCTTCCATAACATTTAATCAGAGACTATGGGGGGCTTCCATAATGTTTAATCCGAGACTATGGGGGGGGGGCTTCCATAACGTTTAATCCGAGACTATGGGGGGGCTTCCATAAAGTTTAATCAGAGACTATGGGGGGGGCTTCCATGACGTTTAATCAGAGACTATGGGGGGACTTCCATAACGTTTAATCAGAGACTATGGGGGGGCTTCCATAATGTTTAATCAGAGACTATGAGGGGGGGCTTTCAATAACGTTTAATCCGAGACTATGGGGGGTGGGGGGGCTTCCATAACGTTTAATCCGAGACTATGGGGGGGCTTCCATAATGTTTAATCAAAGACTATGGGGGGGGCTTCCATAACGTTTAATCAGAGACTATGGTGGGGGGCTTCCATAATGTTTAATCCGAGACTATGGGGGGGGCTTCTATAACATTTAATCAGAGACTATGGTGGGGGGCTTCCATAACGTTTAATCAGAGACTATGGGGGGGGGGGGCTTCCATAACGTTTAATCCGAGACTATGGGGGGACTTCCATAATGTTTAATCCGAGACTATGGGGGGGGCTTCCATAACGTTTAATCAGAGACTATGGTGGGGGGCTTCCATAATGTTTAATCAGAGACTATGGGGGGGGGCTTCCATAACGTTTAATCCAAGACTATGGGGGGTGGGGGGGCTTCCATAATGTTTAATCGGAGACTATGGGGGTTGCTTCCATGATGTTTAATCAGAGTCTATAGGGGGCTTCCATAACGTTTAATCCAAGACTATGGGGGAGCTTCCATAACATTTAATGAGAGACTATGGGGTGGGGGGGCTTCCATAAAGTTTAATCCGAGACTATGGGGGGGGGGGCTTCCATAATGTTTAATCAGAGACTATGGTGGGGGGGCTTCCATAACGTTTAATCTGAGACTTTGGGGGGGGGCTTCCATAACCTTTAATCAGAGACTGAAAGGGGGGCTTCCATAATGTTTAATCAGAGACTATGGGGGGGGCTTCCATAACGTTTAATCAGAGACAGTGGGTGGGGGGGCTTACATAATGTTCAATTAGAGACCATGGGGGGGGGGGGGCCTTTCTGAGGTTTTCCGAGTTCAGACGAGCTATCCACGAGGTTTTCCGGTGCCCCCCCTACCTTTGGTCACTTTCGATATTGCATGCCATAGAAGTCAATGCGGAACAAATTATTTTAGTTTCCATTGACTTCTATGGGGAAACTCACTTTGATATGCGTTACTATAGAGTTACTACAGAGGAAGAGTTACTATAGAGGAAGAGTTACTATAGATGAGGAGTTACTGTAGAAGAAGAGTCACTATAGAGGAAGAGTTACTATAGAGGAAGAGTCACTATAGAGGAAGAGATACTATAGAGGAAGAGTTACTATAGAGGAAGAGATACTATAGAGGAAGAGATACTATAGAGGAAGAGATACTATAGAGGAAGAGTTACTATAGATGAAGAGTTACTATAGAAGAAGAGTCACTATAGAGGGAGAGTTACTATAGAGGAAGAGTCACTATAGAAGAAGAGTCACTATAGAAGAAGAGTTACTATAGAGGAAAAGTTACTATAGAGGAAGAGTTACTATAGAGGAAGAGTTACTATAGAGGAAGAGTTATTATAGAGGAAGAGTTATTATAGAGGAAGAGTTATTATAGAGGAAGAGTTACTATAGAGGAAGAGTTACTATAGAAGAAGAGTTACTATAGAAGAAGAGTTACTATAGAGGAAGAGTCACTATAGAGGGAGAGTTACTATAGAGGAAGAGTCACTATAGAAGAAGAGTCACTATAGAAGAAGAGTCACTATAGAAGAAGAGTCACTATAGAGGAAGAGTTACTATAGAGCAAGAGTTACTATAGAGGAAGAGTTACTATAGAGGAAGAGTTATTATAGAGGAAGAGTTATTATAGAGGAAGAGTTACTATAGAGGAAGAGTTACTATAGAGGAAGAGTTACTATAGAAGAAGAGTCACTATAGAAGAAGAGTTACTATAGAGGAAGATTTACTATAGAGGAAGAGTTACTATAGATGAGGAGTCACTATAGAGGAAGAGTTACTATAGAGGAAGAGTCACTATAGAAGAAGAGTTACTATAGAGGAAGAGTTACTATAGAGGAAGAGTTACTATAGAGGAAGAGTTACTATAGAGGAAGAGTTACTATAGAGGAAGAGTTACTATAGAGGAAGGCCCCATACACACGATAGAATCCATCCGCAGATAAATCCCAGCAAATGGGTTTCTGCGGATAGATCCTATGGTGTGTACACGCCAGCGGATCTTTTTCCGCGGAGAAATCTCCTCTGGGATGGATTTCAGCAGATCGAATATTTGCTGTGCTGCACAACAAATCCATCTGCTGGAATCCATTCCAACGGATGGATCCGCTCGTCTGTACAGAC
This sequence comes from Rana temporaria, assembly GCF_905171775.1. NCBI lineage: Eukaryota > Metazoa > Chordata > Amphibia > Anura > Ranidae > Rana > Rana temporaria. The sequence continues at coordinate 3,467,305 of NC_053491.1, forward strand.
TTACCGGATCCATTCGTCCAAAGGGATTCCCCGCACGCGTCGTAATGATTTGACGCATGCGTGGAATTCCTTATATGACAGCGTCGCGCCCGTCGCCGCGTCATAATCGCGGCGACGGCGCGACACGTCATCGGCAGAGGATTTCCGCGGGGATTTCAATGCGATGGTGTGTACACTCCATCGCATAGAAATCTGCGGAAATCTTTGAGAGGATTTATCCGTGGAAACGGTCCGCTGGACCGTATCTGCGGATAAATCCTCTCGTGTGTATGGGGCCGAAGAGTCACTATAGAAGAAGAGTTACTATAGAAGAAGAGTTACTATAGAGGAAGAGTTACTATAGAGGAAGAGTTACTATAGAGGAAGAGTCACTATAGAAGAAGAGTTACTATAGAAGAAGAGTTACTATAGAGGAAGAGATACTATAGAGGAAGAGATACTATAGAAGAAGAGTTACTATAGAGGAAGAGTTACTATAGAAGAAGAGATACTATAGAGGAAGAGTTACTATAGAGGAAGAGATACTATAGAAGAAGAGTTACTATAGAGGAAGAGATACTATAGAGGAAGAGTTACTATAGAGGAAGAGATACTATAGAAGAAGAGTTACTATAGAGGAAGAGATACTATAGAGGAAGAGTTACTATAGAGGGAGAATTACTATAGATGAGGAGTTATTCTACCAACATGTGACATTTGAACAAAATTAATAAAATTGTTCTGCCCACTTCTGTATTACTATTGGTTCACCCCTCATATGACTGAAGTTGGAGCCTTCCTGGAACTAGCAGGATATCACCGCACACTCTTCATACATTTTGTTCAACATGCTGAACTTTTACAGAAACTTTTGAAGGAAACTTCTAACAAAGACACACACGCCTTATCACCTGGGGACGGAACACCAAAAGGCATTTGAATCTATCAGAGAAAGATTATCCGGAACCCCTGGTTGTCGTTTCTGCAGATTTTTATTTACCTTTTAAATGATATAGTGAAGCCAACAACAAAGATTTGGGGGAAGTCCTTCCACAAATACAAGTCGGATAAATAAAAGGTAAATGGCGAACGCGGGCCGAAGTCTCTGGAACACAGAAGTGAATGCCGTTGACTTCAGTTCTTTCAGACTAGAACTTCTAGGGGCGGTTCTACAGAACATTTTGCTGATTATTTCCCTGGAGCAAAGGCTGACATTTTTCACTGACATCAACCCTTTGCCATGATCACAGCAAGCGAAGTTAGAAGCTTCGGGGCAAAGGTGGGCGACTCGATTAGCCAAATTTGACTACCAAATGAAATCTCTCCCCGGGCAGAGTAATGCCGATGTGGATGTTCTGTCCCCCCCGGGTTCACGTTCAGCAGGATAGTGATGCCTATTAGGAAGACGGAGAGATCATTGATTTGCTTAAAAGCATTTATTAAATTAGAAGAAAAAAAATGCATCCTGTAATGTGAACTGAAAGATCGCTGGCAGTCAGAGAGTGACCTGAGCTGCAAGACAGAGACCCTGTAATCTCCAAATTAAAAGTATGGAAAGAAATAAAAGCTACTCAAATGGAAAGAAAGCAACAGAGTGCAGCTACTGCACCATGGGACCAGGATAGAAATTTACAATAAATTCTATATAGAAGGTGTCACAGACAGTCAGGGGTCAACCTTGGAGACCAGTAGCTATAGCAGTAGAGAGGTTCCCACTGAATAACTGGATAAGTGCAGCAGCAGGTCACCCTGGCGGATGACACAGGCTCACTGGAGGTGCGGAGTCTAAGTACTAACCAGAGCTCCTGATGGTGGGGATGGGTTTTGCTGCTTGTTAGTACCAGGTCGTGGTCCTCAGGATTGTCCCACCAGGAGGTAAGCAATCCAGGGTCCAGTAGCAGATATAGCAGGTAGGGATCGAGCAGAAGTGTAGTCAGTAAACAAGCCAAAGGTCGGTGTAACAGTCAGGGGTTAACATCGTTTACGATATTCCCATTCCACCAACCCAAGACAGCTTATCCGACACTCCGACAATCCAGCAGACAGGACCTATTCCATTCCCCAGAAGGACGAGACACAAGCTCTGTTTCTGGTTCCAAAAATGAATGAATGCATTAATGGTAACTCAGCCTTGTTATATACAGTTACAAGCATGCTACAGTAATCACAGGGACAATGAAACTCTCCACCCAAAACATCACACAATGGGTGCTTAACAAGTTCCCCCTCAATCCACATTCTTTTAGATAATGACATTCAGGTGATTTTATTACTAATCATTACCCAGACGGTCTGGCTCTGCGACAAGTTATCCTCACCTGTTACACAAAACACATTCCTTTACTCAACATAATTGACATGCTAATTCCCTACCCCTGAAAGGTCAGACTTTCTGGCACTGAATCTAGAGGAGTTAATTACTACAGCTGACAAGTCACATTCCACATCTATTATCAATAGTATCTTCACACAAAACAGTGTCATTAGCATACACAATGAAATATCTTAGGCCTCGTACACACGGCCGAGGAACTCGACGTGCCAAACACGTCGAGTTCCTCGGCGAGTTCAGCCCTGAAGCCGCCGAGGAGCTCGGCGGGCCGAGAGCTCCCATAGAACAACGAGAAAATAGAGAACATGTTCTCTATTTTCTCGACGAGTTCCTCGGCGGCTCCATCGGGCCGAAAGTGTACACACGACAGAGTTTCTCGGCAGAATCAGGCTCTGACCGAGTTTCTCGCCGAATTCTGCCGAGAAACTCTGTCGTGTGTACGAGGCCTTAGAAGCAGACGTAATTTGCTCACTACAGCCAGGTGGACTTAATTAGCATCTCAAAAGTCTATGTTACGCATTGAATGAATCACACTCTATTGACCTGTTGAGGTCAGAATAAACCACCTGTAATATGTCAAGATATCCTGTAATACATGAATTATAATTTCTCAGTCATCCTATGCCCAAAAGGGACATAGGATGACCCTAGACCCAAGAGTCATTAGTGAAGCTGGCACAGGAGTACCCCACATCCTTCAAAAGTCTCTGGGTATCACAGGCCATTCTGTTACAGTCGGTAACTGTCATGTCACCTGTGGCCAGGTGACAGATGCACCCAGTTGGAGTCAGGAGTGCACCACAAGGTAGTGAACCCTATGGAAGACTGCTGTGGATGGAACACAGAGTGGATATGGAAGGCAGGTCCACTGGAGCACAACAGGGATCCCAGAGGAAGCATGAGCCCAAGATTCCCCAGGGCGCGGAGTCTAAGATTCAGCAGGTATTCACCAGAGCCTCTAGTGGTAAGAATGGCCTTAGCTGCAACTAAATCCAGGTCGCGGCCCCCAGAGTTAGCCAGCTCACGCTCCGTAAGGCATAGAGGAGAGAGGGGAAGCAGCCACTCAGGATACAAGAGATAGTGAGGGGTAAGCCAAGGTCGGGGCGACAAGCAGACAAGGATAAACAAAGGACAGGCCAAAGGTCAGGGTCACAAGCAAACAGGAATAGTCGGGGACAAGCCAAGATCAGTACACAGAGATAAACGTAGCACATGGCAAGCAGGAACACAATGCTTAACAAACAACGTTGATCAGCAAGGCAGACCTGCAGTGCACTGGTTATATATAGAGTTCCTGATATGGCCTGGGGGTGGAGCCATACAGGGAGGAGAGAAGATAAAAGCAGCCAGGTGAGAGCGTCCGGAGAGGTGAACACATGGAGAGGAGGGTAAGCTGCCAGGCATGACTGCATATCCATGACAGTAACAAGGGGTTGCAGGTTGTGATTAAGCAGAATCATAGTCAAGGAACAAGCCAAAGGTTGGCTACGAGAGGTAGCGGAGATACAGATGGCAGCAGGAGTGACCAGACTGAGATATTGGCTGGAGAGAACACAATAATCTGGCAAACAGGAAGTTCAAAGGCGTGGCTTAAATAGGAAGTTCATTATAGGGTCACATACCTGATGGATGAGCCAGACCTGTGAAGGGAAGCCTCTCGTACAGCTTTGGCTCATAGACCACTGATAGTGGGACAGCAGGCTCAGGAGCGTGGCCAGTGCCGGCCCAAGACATTGTGCTGCCTGGGACCAAGAATGAAATGCTGCCCCCCCCAAAAAAAAATCACACCCACCAAAAGGCCCCCACATGCATTATTTTATATCATGATGACTAAAGGGGACCCGTCATGGTATACATGTATAGGAGTAAAAAGAGTACCTGTCATGGTTCTATACATGTGATACATATATAGAACCATGACAGGTCCTCTTTATACTCCTATATACATGTATAGAGCCATGACAGGTCCTCTTTATACTCCTTTATACATGTAAAGAGCCATGACAGGTCCTCTTTATACTCCTATATACATGTATAGAGCCATGACAGGTCCTCTATATACTCCTATATACATGTATAGAGCCATGACAGGTCCTCTTTATACTCCTATATACATGTATAGAGCCATGACAGGTCCTCTATATACTCCTATATACATGTATAGAGCCATGACAGGTCCTCTTTATACTCCTATATACATGTATAGAGCCATGACAGGTCCTCTTTATACTCCATTATACATGTATAGAGCCATGACAGGTTCTCTTTATACTCCTTTATACATGTCATGTATAAAGGAGTATAAAGAGGACCTGTCATGGCTCTATACATGTATAGGAGTAATAAGAGAACCTGTCATTGCTCTATACATGTATATAGGAGTATAAAGAGGACCTGTCATGGCTCTATACATGTAAAGGAATATAAAGAGGACCTGTCATGGCTCTATACATCTATAAAGAGGACCTGTCATGGCTCTATACATGTAAAGGAATATAAAGAGGACCTGTCATGGCTCTAATACATGTATAAAGAGAACTTTTCATGGCTCTATACATGTATAAAGAAGACCTGTCATGGCTCTATACGTGCATATATCAATGTATGCTAACTGTGTTTTTTTTTTTTTTTTGGTACCAAAAATATGTAGAAGAATACATATTGGCCTAAACTGATGAAGAATTTTTTTTTTTTTTTTTTTTGGGGGGGATATTTATTACAGCAAAAAGTAAACAATATATATATATTTTTTAAATTGTCGCTCTTTTGTTTATAACGCAAAAAATAAAAACCACAGAGGTGATCAAAAATCACCAAAATAAAGCTCTATTTGTGGGAAAAAAGGATGTCACTTTTATTTTGGGTAGAGTGTCGCATGACCGCGCAATTGTCAGTTAAAGCAACAATTGCCGTATTGCAAAAAATGACCCGGTCATTAAGGGGGTTGTAAAGGCATCCTATGCATTAAGGTGAAAAAACACCTGGCATTGACGGCCCCCCCAGCCCCCCTGTTTTACTTACCTGAGCCCGTTCACCTGTTGTGCGCGTCCCCTGGCTTCTCCACGGAGTCTGGCCATTGATTGGCTAGATTGGATAGATTGATAGCAGCGCAGCCATTGGTTTGCGCTGTTGTCAATCACATCCAATAACGCCGCCCCGGGGGGGGGCGGGGGTGGGGGTCGGGACCGAGTAATACATGCTGTGCCTATGGACGCAGCGTGTATGACAGGGAGCGCACCTGCAAGCTAACCCCCTTGGGAGAGAGCTTCCCAGAAGGGCGTTAGCTGATGCGGGGAGGAGTCGAGACAGTCGTTGAAGGACCCTAAAACAGCAGGATCGAGGCCACTGCAGAACTGCAGAGTGGAGGTAAGTATATCATGTTTGTTATTTAAAAAAACAAAAAAAAACAAAGCCATACAACCCCTTTAAGCGGGCAAATCCTTCCGGTCCTTAAATGGGTAATCAGGGCTGGGCAAAGCAAGTCTCTCTCAGGTTCTCATGTCTCATACAACTTGTGATGTGTGTTTGTACTTACAGTTTTGCTTCGGACTCCACTCCACCACCAGATGCGGGTTGTCACCGGCCACACGTTGCAGGTTGTCACTTGCCACACGTTGCGTATTGTCACTTGCCACACGTTGCGTATTGTCACTTGCCACACGTTGCGTATTGTCACTTGCCACACGTTGCGGGTTGTCATTTGCCACACGTTGCGTATTGTCACTTGCCACTTCACCTTTTCTTTTAGGATTCACCTTTTCAATTTATTTTTTGATGTGGTCCACACCTAGTTTGGTGGTATTTTGGTTTGGTAGGCATGTATTGGTTCCACTCCTGTTTTTGGTCTTCCCAGTGCTCTTTTTTGCCAGACCAACTATAGGTGGGGGCAGGTCTATGCTACCACCTGCCCCCTATCTATTGATTAGCACTAGTGTTGCTCACGAATATTCGCATTGCGAATATTCGACTCGAATATAGCATATTCGAGAAATCGCGCTATATTTCGAATTTCGCGGTGAATATTCGCAATTCCGAATATTCACATTTTTTCAATTTGGTTTTTAAAACAGATCACATCCTATCGACGTCTAAAAGCATTGCTGGTATGATTAGAGACCCTGGGCCGAGTAGCTAAGCTGAGGCGATCCTTTTATGTTGCCAAATTGAAAAAAAAAAAATTGCGATTTTTCGCTATTGCGAATGCGAAAATGATTGCGAATTTTCGATAACTGTGGTAGGAGAACTCTGATTGTCTCTGATGCAAAAGGGGGGGGGGGGCTTTGTGTATGTTTCTGTTATGAATATTTGTATGTTTGATATTATTATTTTTGTAAGAAGGAAAAAATTGCGCATACCTTAAAAAAGGGGAGAATACAGCAGCAACTCAAAAATGTTATACAACATAAATGAATACAAGACAGAAAATGGAGTCGCTCTACAAGAATAAAAAATATGTCTAGTGACAAGACATGTGGGCAAATTATAAAATAAGCAAGCGCAAATAACTTGTGAAATACACAGTGAAACAAATATATAAAGAAATATAGTCCCAATAATAGAAAAATAATCTTTCATAAAAATGTCTTTGATATGTGAAGTGAAAAAAAGTCCAAAGCATGCAGCATGAACGTGTTCAATCTTCAAGGTGTTTGATTGACAAACGGCTGTGACAGATGGATAGAGTAAAGAATCACCACCAATGCAAAACACTTTTTATTTTCTATTGTAAAATATCACGAATATTCTGAGCCAATCAGAGTGCTCCTTCCGCATTTGCCGAATATTCGCAATTATTTTGTATTGTAAAATATCAAGAATATTCTGAGCCAATCAGAGTGCTCCTTACGCATTTGCCGAATATTCGCAATTATTTTGTATTGTAAAATATCAAGAATATTCTGAGCCAATCAGAGTGCTCCTTCCGCATTTGCCGAATATTCGCAATTATTTTGTATTGTAAAATATCAAGAATATTCTGAGCCAATCAGAGTGCTCCTTCCGCATTTGCCGAATATTCGCAATTATTTTGTATTGTAAAATATCACGAATATTCTGAGCCAATCAGAGTGCTCCTACAGCATTTGTCGAAATTGCGCAGTAAATATCGCATTCGCATGTTGCGATATTTCGATAAAATATCACGAATATTCTGAGCCAATCAGAGCGCTCCTCCAGCATTTCTCGAAATTGCGCAATAAATATCGCATTCGCATGTTGCGATATTTCGATAAAATATCACGAATATTCTGAGCCAATCAGAGTGCTCCTACCGCAGTTATCAAAAAATCGCAATTATTTTCGCATTCGCAATAGCGAAAAATCGCAATCATTTAATTTCGATAAAATATCACGAATATTCGAATTTAGCGAATATATATCGAATATTCGAATATATATTCGAGATATATCGCGAAATCGAATATGGCATATTCTGCTCAACACTAATTAGCACGCCTGTGCTCCTCTTTAGGAGGCTTTAAAAATCAAAGCTAGGACTGCAGTTACACAGAGTGCCTTGATGATTGGCCTGCAGCTTAGGCTGGGTTCACACTACGGTTTTCCCGTCCGTCAGCCGCATACGATTTCAGTATTGAAAACGTACGGGCCCGGACGGGAAAACGTATAGATAGACAATGCATTGCAAATCGTATGCACTTAGATGCATCCGGGTGCGTACGATTTGCTGGCAAAACGTTTTTTAAACGTACGCAAAACCATGTTCAACCACGGTTTTGCGGCCGTTTTTAAAACAGTATGGCAAACGCATACGTTTTCCTTTAACATTAATGTTAATGGAAAACGCACATATGTGCGGTTCCATACGTTCCCGTCCGTTTCAGCCGCATACGGTTTTTCATATAAATCGTATGCGGCTGACGGACGGGAAAACCGTAGTGTGAACCCAGCCTTACCAGGTATTTGCAAATACATGCAACTAAACCTCTGTTTTTAATTACATACAGTTAGACAGATTAATTTGGTTTAGTGCTTTTTTGGTTGGTAATTTTGAGCCTGGTCATTATGGAAACATTTTTTTTTTTATATTCCATATATATACTTAATCGCATACTGCTAAAAACGCATCTCATTTAAAGTCTCAAATCTCCACCCTTTTTACACATTTACAGGGATGGAGGCCTGTGGTAGTGTATACCACATTCCTCATACAAAGTCCCAACCCCATTCCACCTTTTTTAATATTAAAAATAATAAGAAAAAAAAAAAAGTAAACGACAAGCTACAAATAAAAAAAAAGTAAAAAAAATATTTGAACTAACCGTGTCGCCCCTGCCATCCGGTTGCCATTCTCCATTGATTTGGGGGGGGGGGGGTGATTCGGTTGGCGGGGAGGGGGTGCATTGCGGAACCTGGCCTTGAGGCGGCAGGGAGAGCACATAGATATCCGGCCCTGGATATCCCTCTTCAAGCAGGCGACATACATCGTCGCGCGGCGGTCCCGAAGTGGTTAAAACAATTGAACAAGAAGTTCTGTTGCCTAAAATAGGAAGATAAGGGTAGCGGGGTTTTTGGAGGCTTCAAATGACGACTTTGTTTTGTCTATAAGGACGTGGAAGGTGGATGTGCATGGAAATCAGAGCCCGATCTTTTCTTGGTAAGTGATTGATCAGTAACGACAGCCCCGGTAATAGCTTTACTGTTAAACAGGAATAGTTAAACATCTACAGGCGGAATTTAAACATCTCGAACGGCTGGTGGATATTCCACTCTCCCACTATCGCCAATAGCAAGAGAAGTAAGAATGAGCTGCTGGAGAGGCGCAGAGATTTAAGAGCCGCCGCACATTCCTCCGGGCGGCTGTGTTTCTGCTGAACCAAAAAATTAAAAAGGAAAGCTATTAATAATAACACGATGGCAATTTTCACACGGCCTCGGTACACATCTGAAGCCAGAGTGCAGAGCAAGGAGACATCATTCCCGGCACTAACATGTGAGACTCGGGGGAACGGTTCACGGCTGAATATCCAAGTGGATGCAGAAAGATGTTGACAGTAAAAGTGGAGAATTAAAATGCAGAGATAACCGATTCATAGAGCCGTACTAATGCGTGAAGCCAACATGTTCATCTTCAGAGGTGTTCCTCAAACTTTGCTCTGATGTTTTCCACCATCACGTCCAGTGGCGGCTGGTGGAATTTTTTTGTTGGGGGGGCAAACAGTATGCCCCCCCCCTCCGGGTTGGTTGGTCGGTAGCACTTACCCCATCACCAGCGGCTTCCCCTCCTCTGCGGTGGCTTCCCCTGCTCAGCGGCAGCTTCCCCTGCTCAGCAGCGGCTTCCCCTCCTCTGTGGTGGCTTCCCCTGCTCAGCAACGGCTTCCCCTCCTCTGTGGTGGCTTCCCCTGCTCAGCGGCAGCTTCCCCTGCTCAGCAGCAGCTTCCTCTCCTCTGCGGTGGCTTCCCCTGCTCAGCAACGGCTTCCCCTCCTCTGCGGTGGCTTCCCCTGCTCAGCGGCAGCTTCCCCTGCTCAGCAACGGCTTCCCCTCCTCTGCGGTGGCTTCCCCTGCTCGGCGGCAGCTTCCCTTGCTCAGCAGCGGCTTTCCCTCCTCTGCGGTGGCTTCCCCTGCTCGGCGGCGTCTTCCCCTGCTCAGCAGCGGCTTCCCCTCCTCTGCGGTGGCTTCCCCTGCTCAGCAACGGCTTCCCCTCCTCTGCGGTGGCTTCCCCTGCTCAGCAGCGGCTTCCCCTCCTCTGCGGTGGCTTCCCCTGCTCAGCAACGGCTTCCCCTCCTCTGCGGTGGCTTCCCCTCCTCTGCGGTGGCTTCCCCTCCTCTGCGGTGGCTTCCCCTGCTCGGCGGCGGCTTCCCCTGCTCAGCAGCGGCTTCCCCTGCTCAGCGGCCTCCCATTCTTCTGCTGTTCCCCTGCGGCCTCTCGTTCTCAGGGTCATCGCGTTCGCGGGGGCTTCCGTTTCCTCCCTCCTCCTCGGCAGCCAATCGGGAGTCTTCTTTTTTTGTCCAATCGGAAAACAGGTCTCTACCCCGCTGCTAATTGGCCGGATTGAGGATCAGTGTTTCAACAGCAAATATTCATTCATTGTAACACACCTGGGTGGGATCGGATCCTTTTCAACCTGAGCCAACCAGATTTTGAAGCTTATAAGAGCCTATAGCTCTAATCAGGTGCTTAAAAAAAAATCGCTGCTGTAGTTCATGCGCCCGGTGCCCTGAAAGGGGCCGGATGCATAATTAGGGGGTGGCCGCAGCAGTGATGGATAGATTTATGCTATGCATATAAGGGGGTGGCGTAGAGAGAGGGGATGGCGCTTGGGTGCTCCTAATGGACGGGTCACCACTGATCATGTCCTTCACAGATATAACACATTGTCCCATAGTTGACAGTCCATCGTTCATAGATTTTGGATTATGGACTATGAAATGATGGACTATAGACTATGGGACGATAGATTATAGACACTGGGCCAGATTCATCAAGAGATACGCCGGCGGATCTGTGAGATCCGACGGTCGGATCTATGCGACTGATTCATAAGAATCAGTTCCGCATAGATCTCCCTTAGATCCGACAGGTGTAAGTGACTTACACCGTCGGATCTTAGGCTGTAATCTCCCGCCGGCCGCTAGGTGTCGTCGCTTTTTTTTATGCATCGCATATGCAAATGAGGAGAACCACCGATTCAAGTCCGTACACCCGCCCGTCGCTTTTTTTTAACGTCGTTTGCGTTCGGCTTTTTCCGGCGGATAGTTACCCCTGCTATATGAGGGGTAGCTAATGTTAAGTATGGCCGTCGTTCCCGCGCCGAGATTCAAATTTTTACGTCATTTGCGTAAGTCGATCGGGAATACCGATGGCTGCAATTGACGTACCCGCCGCTAACAATGACGTCCTAGCAACGTCATTTGGAGCATGCGCACTGGGATATTTCGCCGGCGGCGCATGCGCAGTTAAATCGGCGCGGGAATGCGCCTGATTTGAATTGTACACTCCCCCTAGCCGCGGAATTTGCATTCCGCCGGGGGGAGTTACGATCCGACGGTGCAATTTGCGAGGTAAGTGCTTGATGAATACTGCACTAGCCTCGCTAAATTGCACCGGCGGATCATAAAACACGTAGATCTAGCGGATCTAAAGATCCGCTGATCTACATGAATCTGGCCCAATGAGACAATGAACTATGGGATGAAGGACTATGGTACGATGGACTATAGGCTATGAGACAATGGACTATGGGATGATGGACTATAGACTATGGGATGAAGGACTATGGTACGATAGACTATAGACTATGAGACAATGGACTATGGGATGATGGACTATGGACTATGGTACGATGGACTACGGTACGATGGACTATAGACTATGGGACGATGGACTATGGTACGATGGACTATAGACTATGGTACGATGGACTATGGTACGATGGACTATGGTACGATGGACTATAGACTATGGTACGATGGACTATGGTACGATGGACTATAGACTATGGTACGATGGACTATAGACTATGGTACGATGGACTACGGTACGATGGACTATAGACTATGGTACGATGGACTATGGTACGATGGACTATAGACTATGGTACGATGGACTATAGACTATGGTACGATGGACTATGGTACGATGGACTATAGACTATGGTACGATGGACTATGGTACGATGGACTATAGACTATGGTACGATGGACTATGGACTATGGTACGATGGACTACGGTACGATGGACTATAGACTATGGGACGATGGACTATGGTACGATGGACTATAGACTATGGTACGATGGACTATAGACTATGGGACGATGGACTATGGTACGATGGACTATAGACTATGGGACTATGAACGATGGACTATGGGACTATGAACGATGGACTATGGGACTATGAACGATGCACTATAGACTATGGGACGATGGACTATGGGACTATGAACGATGGACAATAGAGCATGCGCACTGAGATGCGTCCACGGGACAGCACATGCGCCGTTCGTTATACGTATCTGTCTGGCGCTCGGCCCATCATTTGCATGGGGTCATGCCTCATTTGCATGGCTCACGCCCACTTCCAGATACGCCGGCTTACGCCTAGGAAACCCAGCGCAGTTTTGGGAGGAAGTGCTTTGTGAATTCCATGCTTGCCTCTCTGCGCTGCGTCTGCATAAATATGCGCCGCTGTCTGTGAATCTGGGCCTATGGGTCTTTGGACTATGGAACTATGATGGATGGACTATAGACTATGGGGCTTTGGGACTATCAACTATGGGACTATAGATCATGGGTCTATGGAACTTTGGATGATGGACTATGGACTCTGGGGCTATAGACTATGGGCTATGAAACTGTGGACTGTGGGTTCTGGGACTGTGGATTCTGTGACTGTGGACTGTGGGTTCTGGGACTGTGGGCTCTGGGACTGTGGGTTCTGGGACTGTGGACTGTGGGCTCTGGGACTGTGGGCTCTGGGACTGTGGACTGTGGGTTCTGGGACTGTGGACTCTAGGACTGTGGACTGTGGGTTCTGGGACTGTGGACGGTGGGTTCTAGGACTGTGGGTTCTGGGACTGTGGGTTCTGGGACTGTGGACTGTGGGTTCTGGGACTGTGGACGGTGGGTTCTAGGACTGTAGACTGTGGGTTCTGGGACTGTGGACTCTAGGACTGTGGACTGTGGGTTCTGGGACTGTGGACGGTGGGTTCTAGGACTGTGGGTTCTGGGACTGTGGGTTCTGGGACTGTGGACTGTGGGCTCTGGGACTGTGGACTGTGGGTTCTGGGAATGTGGACTGTGGGTTCTGGGACTGTGGACTGTGGGCTCTGGGACTGTGGGCTCTGGGACTGTGGACTGTGGGTTCTGGGACTGTGGACGGTGGGTTCTAGGACTGTAGACTGTGGGTTCTGGGACTGTGGACTCTAGAACTGTGGACTGTGGGTTCTGGGACTGTGGACGGTGGGTTCTAGGACTGTGGGTTCTGGGACTGTGGACTGTGGGTTCTGGGACTGTGGACTGTGGGTTCTGGGACTGTGGGTTCTGGGACTGTGGGTTCTGGGACTGTGGACTGTGGATTCTGTGACTGTGGACTGTGGGTTCTGGGACTGTGGGTTCTGGGACTGTGGACTGTGGGTTCTGGGACTGTGGACTGTGGGCTCTGGGACTGTGGACTGTGGGCTCTGGGACTGTGGACTGTGGGTTCTGGGACTGTGGACTGTGGGCTCTGGGACTGTGGACTCTAGGACTGTGGACTGTGGGTTCTGGGACTGTGGACGGTGGGTTCTGGGACTGTGGACTGTGGGTTCTGGGACTGTGGACTGTGGGTTCTGGGACTGTGGGTTCTGGGACTGTGGACTGTGGGTTCTGGGACTGTGGACTGTGGGTTCTGGGACTGTGGACTCTGGGACTGTGGACTGTGGGTTCTGGGACTGTGGACGGTGGGTTCTAGGACTGTGGGTTCTGGGACTGTGGACGGTGGGTTCTAGGACTGTGGGTTCTGGGACTGTGGACTGTGGGTTCTGGGACTGTGGGTTCTGGGACTGTGAACTGTGGGTTCTGGGACTGTGGGTTCTGGGACTGTGGGCTCTGGGACTGTGGGTTCTGGGACTGTGAACTGTGGGTTCTGGGACTGTGGACTGTGGGCTCTGGGACTGTGGGTTCTGGGACTGTGGACTGTGGGTTCTGGGACTGTGGACTGTGGGTTCTGGGACTGTGGACTGTGGGTTTTGGGACTGTGGGTTCTGGGACTGTGAACTGTGGGCTCTGGGACTGTGGACTGTGGGCTCTGGGACTGTGGACTGTGGGTTCTGGGACTGTGGGTTCTGGGACTGTGGACTGTGGGTTTTGGGACTGTGGGTTCTGGGACTGTGAACTGTGGGCTCTGGGACTGTGGACTGTGGGCTCTGGGACTGTGGACTGTGGGTTCTGGGACTGTGGGTTTTGGGACTGTGGACTGTGGGTTCTGGGACTGTGGACTGTGGGCTCTGGGACTGTGGACTGTGGGTTCTGGGACTGTGGACTGTGGGGACTGTGGACTGTGGGCTCTGGGACTGTGGACTGTGGGTTCTGGGACTGTGGACTGTGGGCTCTGGGACTGTGGACTGTGGGTTCTGGGACTGTGGACTGTGGACTGTGGGCTCTGGGACTGTGGACTGTGGGCTCTGGGACTGTGGACTGTGGGTTCTGGGACTGTGGACTGTGGGTTCTGGGACTGTGGACTGTGGGTTCTGGGACTGTGGACTGTGGGTTCTGGGACTGTGGACTGTGGGTTCTGGGACTGTGGGCTCTGGGACTGTGAACTAATGACTATGGGAAGAGAGGTGTATATAGAGCAGTGCTCTGCTCATTCCAATAAGAAAGAAGTGAGGAAGGAAATGAGAGACAAGTTCATGAATAAAAGCTCTCGGGGGCCGTTAGGCGGGGGATGTGTATGGATTATTTTTGGAGAATAAGGAGATCATTTAGTGTCACTCGAAGGTCTCTCTTCAATCAATTCCCCATTGTTCATCTTTTCCTTCTTTATAGATTGTATGATTAACCTGCTGAAAAAAAGAAGATTCTGATCATTACTAAACTCGTTACCATGTGACTGTAGCGAGTTCCCGCCGACTTCACCCGAGAGCGATGTTTTTGGAAACGATCGGAGATGTTCCCAAGGCTCAGATATTTAGAATATTGCGACTTCACTTGTATCACAAACTCTAATTCCATAATATGAGGGTGAGAGGGGCGCCCCGTGCGCTCTGTGCGCTCTGTGCGCCCTGTGCGCTCTGTGCGCCTTCTCTCTCTTTTTAGTTTTTTTTATGTTCTTTCCAGTCATCTCTTTGATTGTATTATTCCTCCTTGTGATGTCTTGTTATCATCGGCCCCAGAGAAGATCCAAAGAAGATGGAGACTCCGTTCTCTTCAAATCCAAATCCTTAAATGATTTTACAAATGGGGAACAATGCATCTTTTTTTTTGGGAAGAAAATGGGAAAAAAAAGAGTAAAAAAAAAAAAAGAATCATCAGATATTTGCACCTCGGCGGCATCCTTCTGTTGGACATCAAAACTTGCCGGCCGCCAGTGGCGGCTGGTGCTCAATTTTTTTTGGGGGGTGCAAACAAACGAAAAAAAATTGCAGCCTCACTGTGCCCATCAAACGCAGCCACTGTGCCCATCAAACGCAGCTACTGTGCCCAAACACAGCCACTGTGCCCATCAAATGCAGCTACTGTGCCCATCAAACACAGCCACTGTGCCCATCAAACGCAGCCACTGTGCCCATCAAACACAGCCACTGTGCCCATCAAACACAGCCACTGTGCCCATCAAACGCAGCTACTGTGCCCATCAAACGCAGCCACTGTGCCCATCAAACACAGCCACTGTGCCCATCAAACGCAGCTACTGTGCCCATCAAACGCAGCCACTGTGCCCATCAAACGCAACCACTGTGTCCATCAAGCGCAGCCACTGTGCCAATCAAATGCAGCCACTGTCCCCATCAAACGCAGCCACTGTGCCCAACAAATGCAGCCACTGTGCCCATCAAACACAGCTACTGTGCCCATCAAACGCGGCCACTGTGCCCATCAAACACAGCTACTGTGCCCATCAAACGCGGCCACTGTGCCCATCAATTGTCATCACTGTGCCATGCCATCAATTGTCACCACTGTGCCATCAATTGTTACCACTGTGCCATGCCATCAATTGTCACCACTGTGCCATCAATTGTCGCCACTGTGCCATGCCATCAAACGCAGCCACTGTGCCATCAATTGTCGCCACTGTGCCCATCAATTGTCACCACTGTGCCCATCAATTGTTACCACTGTGCCATCAATTGTCACCACCGTGCCCATCAATTGTCACCACCGTGCCGATCAATTGTCACCACCGTGCCGATCAATTGTCACCACCGTGCCCATAAATTAGCTCCACAGTGCCCATAAATTAGTGCCCATAAATAAGCACCACTGTGCCCACTAATTAGCACCACTGTGCCCTGTAAAATGCATATATCTATGTATTGTATTCAGTGGCGTTGCAGGAGAGAGAGAGGGGGCGGCGCTCCCAGGGCCGCTGATAGGGGGGGACCACCAGCCCTCCTGTAGGGGGCCCGGGCACACAGAGGGGCCCAGACAGCAGGAGTGTTGGTGGAGAACAATGCCCTCCATGCCTCTCACCCAGGTTTCTCCCCCTCTCCCTCCCGTCGGCTTTTAGCTGCTGGGTGAGAGACATGGAGGGATAATGAACCTGGCCAGCCGCCGCTGAGCTCCTTCCCCTGCCCCTAGAGGGGGTTGTGCTAGGAGAAGGGATTTGTGGGAATGTGTACTAGGAGAGGGATTGAAGAATGAAGATTTGTGCTGGGAGGGGAGATGCGGGTGATTGTGTACCAGGAGCCGATGAGGGAATTTGGGGCTAATAGGAGGGATTGGGGGAATTGTGCAGGCAGGGGAGATTGGCGGCCCATTAGGTAGGCTGTAAGGGGCCCCATGATTCCTAACAGCGGCCCTGGGCGCTCCTGTGCCCTCTATGGACGCACCGGCACTGCCGGCCGCACTTCCACTTCTAACAAAACGAGTTCAATCAATCGGTGGTCGATTAAATACCAAATCCGTATTGGATAATGGAACAAACAGAAAGCTTTGAAGGCAGACTTTACTGGTACCACCTGGAGACCGGAATATTCATATACTGTATATTCATTTTATTGACATCAATGCAATTCTCCGACGGTCAAGGAAAATTGGTCAATCTGAAACAGGGTCATGTCTGGCCAAGGCTCATTGATGGAGGTGGGGAGGGAAGACTCATTGATGGAGGTGGGGAGGAAAGGCTCATTGATGGAGGTGGGGAGGGAAGGCTCATTGATGGAGGTGGGGAGGGAAGGCTAATTAATGGAGGTGAGGAGGGAAGGCTCATTGATGGAGGTGGGGAGGGAAGGCTCATTGATGGAGGTGAGGAGGGAAGGCTCATTGATGGAGGTGGGGAGGGAAGGCTCATTGATGGAGGTGGGGAGGGAGGCTCATTGATGGAGATGGGGAGGGAAGGCTCATTGATGGAGGTGGGGAGGGAAGGCTCATTGATGGAGGTGGGAAGGGAAGACTCATTGATGGAGGTGGGGAGGGAAGGATCATTGATGGAGGTGGGAAGGGAAGACTCATTGATGGAGGTGGGGAGGGAAGGCTCATTGATGGAGGTGGGAGGGGAAGGCTCATTGATGGAGGTGGGGAGGGAAGGCTCATTGATGGAGGTGGGAGGGGAAGGCTCATTGATGGAGGTGGGAGGGAAGGCTCATTGATGGAGGTGGGGAGGGAAGGCTCATTGATGGAGGTGGAGAGGGAAGGCTCATTGATGGAGGTGGGAAGGGAAGACTCATTGATGGAGGTGGGGAGGGAAGGCTCATTGATGGAGGTGGGAGGGGAAGGCTCATTGATGGAGGTGGGGAGGGAAGGCTCATTGATGGAGGTGGGAGGGGAAGGCTCATTGATGGAGGTGGGAGGGAAGGATCATTGATGGAGGTAGGGAGGAAAGGATCATTGGTGGAGGGGAGAGAAGGCTCATTGATGGAGGTGGGGGAGGGAAGGATCATTGATGGAGGGGAGAGAAGGCTCATTGATGGAGGTGGGGAGGGAAGGCTCATTAATGGAGGTGGGGAGGGAAGGCTCATTGATGGAGGTGGGGAGGGAAGGTCATTGATGGAGGTGGGGAGGGAAGGCTCATTGATAAAGGTGGGGAGGGAAGGCTCATTGATGGAGGTGGGGATGGAAGGCTCATTGATGGAGGTGGGGAGGGAAGGCTCATTGATGGAGGTCGGGAGGAAAGGATCATTGATGGAGGTGGGGAGGGAAGGCTCATTGATGGAGGTGGGGGAGGGAAGGCTCATTGATGGAGGTAGGGAAGGAAGGATCATTGATGGAGGTGGGGAGGGAAGGCTCGTTGATGGAGGTGGGGAGGGAAGGCTCATTGATGGAGGTGGGGAGGGAAGGCTCATTGATGGAGGTGGGGAGGAAAGGCTCATTGATGGAGGTGGGGGAGGGAAGGCTCATTGATGGAGGTGGGGGAGGGAAGGCTCATTGATGGAGGTGAAGGAGGAAAGACTCATTGATGGAGTTAGGGGTGGGAAGGCTCATTGATGGAGGTGGGGAGGAAAGGCTCGTTGATGGAGGTGGGGAGGGAAGGCTCGTTGATGGAGGTGGGGAGGGAAGGCTCATTGATGGAGGTGGGGAGGGAAGGCTCATTGATGGAGGTGGGGAGGGAAGGCTCATTGATAAAGGTGGGGAAGGAAGGATTATTGACGGAGGTGGGGAGGGAAGGCCCATTGATGGAGGTGGGGAGGGAAGGATCATTGGTGGAGGTGGGGGAGACTCATTAATGAAGGTGGCATTGATAGAGGTGGGGGAAGACACATTAATGGAGGTGGGAGGGGAAGGCTCATTGATGGAGGTGGGGAGGGAAGGCTCAATGATAGAGGTGGGGAGAGAAGGCTCATTGATGGAGGTGGAGGAGGAAAAATTTATTGATGGAGTTAGGGGTGGGAAGGCTCATTGATGGCAGAGGGAAGGCTCAATGATAGAGGTGGGGAGGGAAGGCTCATTGATGAAGGTGGGGAGGGAAGGCTCAGTGATGGAGGTGGGGAAGGAAGGATCATTGCTGGAGGTGGGGAGGGAAGGATCATTGATGGAGGTGGGGAGGGAAGGCTCAATGATAGAGGTGGGGAGAGAAGGCTCAATGATGGAGGTGGCGAGGGAAGGCTCATTGATGGAGGTGGGGGGGGAGGGAAGGCTCATTGATGGAGTTGGGGTTGGGAAGGCTCATTGATGGCGGAGGGGAGGGAAGGCTCAATGATGGAGGTGGGTGGCTCATTGCTGGAGGTGGGGAGGGAAGGCTCATTGATGGAGTTGGGGGTGGGAAGGCTGGCCATGTTGTCTCATCCAATAGAAGAGCTACTGGAGTTCAAATGGCTGAAAAATTGAATGCTGGTTCCGATAGAAAGGTGTGAGGACACAGAGCATCGCAGTTTGTTGTGTATGGGGCTGTGTAGCTGCAGATCGGTCAGGTTACCCATGCTGACCCGTGTCCACAGCCAAAAGCGCCTACAATGGACACGTAAATCACGTTGTCTTTTACATCATGTGGATGGCTGGGTGCGTAACTTACCTCAGGAAGAGATGCCCCCCAGATGCAGTACGGAAATTTGCAAATGTGTGCAGACTAAACCCCTGTTTTTAATGCATACTGTTATGCCCCGTACACACGATTGGATTTTCCGTCGGAAAAACCTTGGATGTTTTTTTTCAACGGAATTCCGCTCAAGCTTGTCTTGTATACACACGGTCACACAAAAGTTCTCTGAACTTTCAACCGCCAAGAACACGGTGAAGTACAACACTACGACGAGCCAAGAAAATTAAGTTCAATGCTTCCGAGCATGCGTCGAATTGTTTCCGAGCGTGCGTTGGAATTTTGCGCGTCGGAATTGCTACAGATGATCGGATTGAGAAACCAGCTCTCAATATTTTGTTGGCGGAAATTCCGACAGGAAAAGCCCGATGGAGCCTACACGCGGTCAGAATTTCCGACCAAAAGCTCACATTGAACTTTTCTTGTCGGAATTTTCCGATCGCGTGTACGCGGCATTAGACAGGTCAATTGGGTTGTCCACAGGCTGATCGGTAAGTGAGCTTGGGGTTTCCCTTGGATTTATCCTTGGCTGTTTTCTAACATACAGTATGGTGCCTTCCAGTGCCGCTTGCTGCAATGGCCAGTTATACATGGGGGGGGGGGGCAGTGGATTTCTTTTTTGTAGTACGGGAAGAAGACAAGCCGGTGGAGTCAGTATGATGCTGACGGCCAGGTACCACAGCATACCCTCAGAGGTCTAGTGGAGTTCATGCCTCTACAGGTCAAGGCTCTTTTGGTGGCATTAGGGGGACCTACTCAATATTAGTGGGTAGATTCACGTACGGGCGCCTAAAATTAGGACGGCCTAGCCTACTCTTTTTAGGCTACACCGCCGAAAATTATTTAGGTTAGAAGTGATTCTCAAACCACTTACCTTCAAATTTTCGGCGGCGTAGCCTAAAACGAGCGGGCGTAAGCACGCCTAATTCAAATGACTGGGAGGGGGGGCGTGTATTATTGAAATGAGGCTTGACCTCACGTTTTTTGACTTTTTTGCACATGCGCCGGGCGACTACATTTCCCAGTGCGCATTGCGGCTAAGTAGGCCGTACGGGCCTATTGATTTCGACGCGTACGTAAACAACGTAAATCCCGATTCGCGGACGACTTACGCAAACGACGTAAAAAATTCAAAATTTTGCGGCGGGAACGGCGGCCATACTTAACATTGTTATTCCACCTCATAGGTGGAATAACTTTAGGCGGGCCTATCGCGTACGGAAACGACGTAACTCGACGGTGTAGGCCCGGCGTACGCTCGTAAATCGTCGGGAATCGGCGTATCCCCTCATTTACATAATCTAGGCCGGCCTCAATGGCAGCGCCATCTAGCGGCCAAAAGAAACATTGCAACCTAAGATAGAATGGTGCAAGCCGGCCTATCTTAGGTATGTTTAAGTGTATCTCTGTTAGAGAATACACTTAAACATAGGCCGGCTTAGATTCAGAGTTAGGTCGGCTTATCTGTAGATAAGCCGGCCTAACTCTTTGTGAATCTACCTATAGGTGTCTGGTCATAATGGGGCATATTCTTAAAGATCTGAGGCGGCGGAACGTATGTCCTTTACGTTACACCGCCGCAAGTTTAAGTGGCAAGTGCCTGATTCCCAAACCACTTACCTGTACACTTGCGGCGGCATCGCGTAAAGTCCACCCGTACAAGCCCTCCTAATTCAAATGATCCTGGTAGGGGGCGTGGATCATTTAAATTAGGCGCGCTCCCGCGCCGATCGTAATGCGCATGCTCCGTCGGGTAAATTACCCGACGTGCATTGCGCTAAATGACGTCTCACGGACGTCATTTGTTTTGACTGTAACGTAAATGGCGTCCAGCGCCATTCACGGACGACTTACGCAAACGACGTTAAATTTTCAAATTTCGACGCAGGATCGACGGCCATACTTAACATTGAGTACGCCACCTAGGGGGCATGTTTATCTTTACACCGCGCATCGCTTACGGAAACGACGTTAAAACACTACGGCGGGCAAGCGTACGTTAGAGAATCGGCGTGACTAGTCATTTGCATATTCTACGCTGACCGCCACCTAGCGGTCAGCGTAAATATTGCAGCCTAAGATACAACGGCGCAGGCCGTCGTATCTTAGGCATGTTTAAGTGTATCTCAGTTTGAGAATACACTTAAACATAGGATCGGAGTTACGTCGGCGTATCTGCTGATACGCCGGTGTAAATTATTTGAGAATATGGCCCAATATTGTGATAGGTGGTGATAATGTTATGGCTGATCAGTGTACGGCAAAAAGTACATTTTTTGGAAGAAAATTTAAAATAAAGAGTTAAAAAACAGCAGTTTAAAGTTGGACCTCTTCATCCTTACATTGGACATCAAAGCTTGCCGCACTTCTACTACTGCTGAGAAATAATAATAAAAAAAAGGACAAATGAATGGAAATAAATAAAAAGTGGTAATTACAATCTGTTCCTTGATGAAATATTTGGTGCTCTTCTTCTTTCAGCGCTCTACTAAATCTCTGATTATCTTCGCAAAGTGATCTCTGCTCATCCTAATTTCTTTGTTCTTTGATCCTAAGTTTCTTTTAAAGTAACTTTTTTTTATTATTTTTTCCATTAGTATGTGTAGAAAATTCAGACCAGCCAGCTGGATGCGGTATTCTAATCAGACGCGTCGCCTTTGGAGCAAACACATCCAACACACCGCGTGCATATCAACCATCCTCACACCAGACCTCCAAGACGAGAGGTCAGGTTTTTATCCCGGTGTGGTAGAAAAATGTTTTCTTCATCCGATGTTTCGTGGGCAACACAGACCCTGCTGGAGCTTTGTATTAATTGTGCGTTTCTTTTTGATGGAGAAGGATGAAAGAGTTACTTAAAACAAGATCAAAACCCCCGTCCTCATCAGTTCAGAAGGAAGACCCTCTGAAGTCTCTCCACCGCCTGAATCACAAAGTGTCTCTTCGTTTTCTTTTAAACATTCGTTTTTAAAAAGCTCACCTAATTAGCGAGACCTAAAAACAGAAACATTACACCGTCGCCATCCGCCGCCATCCGCCGCCATACCTGCACTTTGTTTGGGAAGACGCTTTCCCACTTCCTGTGGATTGCCCAATGAAAATCATCTATAAGACTGGAGATAATCTCGATGTGCTTGGAAGTCCACCTATAGCTTCTTTGTATTCTTGGAATACATTTACTTATTGGTTTATTTATTGGCTATTGGTAGATGGACCTGTGAATAACTACCGTATTTATCGGGGTATTGCGCGCTCCGGCGTATAGCGCGCAGTGCACCCCTAAAGTGGACCCGACCGAGACAAGATAAGTGCTGGGGGGGATGGGGGATGCACACTGGCAGACATTGGTGGGCACAGTAGTGGCAATTGATGGGCACAGTGTCAGCAATTGATTGGCACACTGGCAGCAATTGATGGGCACAGTGTCAGCAATTGATTGGCACACTGGCAGCAATTGATGGGCACAGTAGCAGCACACTGGCAGCAATTGATGGGCACAGTAGCGGCAATTGATGGGTACAGTGGCTGCAATTGATGGGCACAGTAGCGGCAATTGGTGGGTACACTGACAGCAACTGATGGGCACAGTAGCGGCAATTGATGGGCACACTGGCAGCAACTGATGGGCACAGTAGCGGCAATTGATAGGCACACTGGCAGCAATTGATGGGCACAGTAGCTGCATTTGATGGATGCAAATGGACAGTAGATATTGATGGGCACAGTAGTGGGAATTGAAAGGCACACTGGCAGCAATTGATGGGCACACTGGCAGCAATTGATGGGCACACTGGCAGCAATTGAGGGGCACAGTAGCGGCAATTGATGGGCACACTGGCAGCAATTGAGGGGCACAGTAGTGGCAATTGAAGGGTACAGTGCCTGCAATTGATGGGCACAGTAGCAGCAATTGATGGGCACAGTAGCTGCGTTTGATGGATGCAATTGGACAGTAGATGCAATTGATGTGTTTTTTTCAGTTTGTTTGTGCTATCCCAAAAAATTTTGAGCACCAGCTGCCACTGGTGTCGTAGCCACCAGTGGCACTCCCCCCCCCCCCCGCCGTAAATTAGGGCGCAAATTCCGTATTCAGAAAGAACTTGCGCCCTAAGTTACGGCGACGTAACGTATGTGCTCCGGCGTAAGCCCGCCTAATTCAAATTTGGATGATGTGGGCGTGTTTTATTTAAATTTAGTGTGACCCCGCATAGTTGACGTTTTTTACGAACGGCGCATGCGCCGTTTGTAAAAGAATCCCAGTGCGCATGCTCGAAAATCCCCCCGCAAATCGTCAATGCTCAAACGACGTAAAAATTTCAAAATTCGACGCGGGAATGACGTCTATACTTAACATTGCGTACGCCTCATAAGAGCAGGAGCAACCTTACGCCGAAAAAGCCTAACGTAAACGACGTAGCAAAATAGCGCCGGGCGTACATACGTTTGTGAATCGGCGTATCTACCTAATTAGCATATTCCTTGCGTAAATTGGCGGAAGCGCCACCTAGCGGCCAGCGTAAATATGCAGCCTATTATACGACGGTGTAAGACACTTACGCCGGTCGGATCTTAGGGAAATCTATGCGTAACCTGATTCTATTAGGTAGATTCAGTAAGAGTTAGGCCGGCTTATCAGTAGATATCAGTAGATAAGCCGACCTAACTCAGAATCTACGCCGACTTATGTTTAAGTGTATTCTCAAACAGAGATACGCTTAAACATATCTAAGATACGACGGCTTGCGCCATCCTATCTTAGATTGCAATATTTTGGATGGCCGCTAGGTGGCGCTTCCATTGCGGTCGGGGTAGAATATGTAAATGAGGGGATACACCGATTCACGAACGTACGCCCGGCCGCCGCAGTACATTTACGCCGTTTCCGTAAGCCATTATCAGGCCTAAAGTTATTCCATTTTTTAGATGGAATAGTAATGTTAAAGTATGGCCGCCGTTCCCGCCGAGAGATTCAAAATGTTTACGTTGTTTGCGTAAGTCGTCCGCGAATCGGGATTTACGTCGTTTACGTCCACGTCGAAATCAATAGGCCCGTGCGGCGTACTTAGCCGCAATGCACAATGGGAAATGTAGGCGCCCGACGCATGCGCAGTTGAAAAAAAAATCGTCAAAAACGTAAGGTCAAGCCCCATTAACATAAAACACAGATTTGTATTTGGCGCCCTTACGCCCGCCCGCTTTAGGCTACGCCGCCGTAACTTAGCAGGCGAGTACATTGGGCCAGATCCTCAAAAGAGATACGGCGGAGTAACTGCTGTTACGCCGTCGTATCCCTGGTCCTAACTATGGAACTGATCCACAGAATCAGTTTCCCATAGTTAGGACGAAGATCCGACATGTGTAATTGAATTACACTGGGCCATATTCTCAAACATTTCAGGCGGCGGAACGTATGTACTTTACGTTACGCCGCCGCAAGTTTAAGTGGCAAGTGCCGGATTCCCAAACCACTTACCTGTGAACTTGTGGCGGCATCGCGTAAAGTCCACCCGTGTAAGCCATCCTAATTCAAATGATCCAGGCAGGGGGCGTGGATCATTTAAATTAGGCGCGCTCCCGCGCCGATCGTAATGCGCATGCTCCGTCGGGTAAATTACCCGACTTGCATTGCGCTAAATGACGTCTCACAGACGTCATTTGTTTTGACTGTAACGTAAATGGCGTCCAGCGCCATTCACGGACGACTTACGTAAACGACGTTCAATTTTGAAATTTCGACGCGGGATCGACGGCCATACTTAACATTGAGTACGCCACCTAGGGGGCATCTTTATCTTTACGCCGCGTATCGCTTACGGAAACGACGTTAAAACACTACGGCGGGCAAGCGTACGTTCGAGAATCGGCGTGACTAGTCATTTGCATATTCTACGCTGACCGCCACCTAGCGGTCAGCGTAAATATTGCAGCCTAAGATACAACGGCGCAAGCTGTTGTATCTTAGGCATGTTTAAGTGTATCTCAGTTTGAGAATACACTTAAACATAGGAAAGGGACTTACGTAGGCGTATCTGTTGATACGCCTACGTAACTTGTTTGAGAATATGGCCCACTGTCGGATCTTAAGGATGCAATTCTAGGCCGGCCGCTAGGTGGCGAGGCCATTCCGGCCGGCGTAGAATATGCAAATGACCAGTTACGGCGATCCACGAACGTTCCGACGGGCCCGTCGCTCTAAATCTACGTCGTTTACGTCGAGTTCCGCCGCGTAAAACTAGGGCTAAGCCCTAGTTGTCTTAAGCCATGTTAAGTATGGCCGTCGTTCCCGCGTCGAATTTTAAATTCTACGTCGTTTGCGTAAGACGTCCGTGAATGGCGCTGGACGCCATTTACGTTAACGTCTAAGCAAATGACGTCGGAGCGACGTCAGTTAGCGCAATGCACGTCGGGTAATTTACCCGACGGAGCATGCGCAGTACGTCCGGCGCGGGAGCGCGTCTCATTTAAATGGGACTCGCCCATTTGAATAGGAACGCCTTGCGCCGGACCGATTTAAGTTACAGCGCCGCAAAATTCCAGGTAAGTGCTTTGTGGATCGGCACCTAACTTGGGAATTTTGCGGCGGAGTAACTTAAATCCGAAAAGTTACGTTGCGCCGTGGCTTTGTGGATAACCCCCATTGTGAATCATGCACTTGCCTAGCTAACTTGCGGCGGCGTAGCCTAAACACACCAAGCTACGCCGCCGCAAGTTTAGGCCAATGTGTGTGAATCTACCTATATGAATAAGGCGCATAGCTACGACGCCGCAACTCAGAGATACGCCGTCGGATTTCCTACATGAATCCGGCCCAATGTTTCCGTTCCCTAGAGATTGTATAAAGTGTGTTGTGTCTGGGTGGTCTCGGGGTTGCAGAACTTGCAGTAAGATAAAAAGATTAGCCGGGCTCGCCGTATCTCCGCTCATTTGTACTATTCATCCTTATAAGAAAATGGCGGAACATTAATGGCGTGGGAATAGATCACAGAGTACACGTCTCCAGAATATCGCTCTTCATATGTTCATAAAGACCCCCTGCATGTTCCACATCACCGCTGGACTGATATTGTAAGCAACTACGACTCAAAGGTCAATCCTTTTAGCAAATTAACACAGCTTCCTATCTGAAGAACACACGGAGCATGGGGGATAATGGTGAAGTTTAGCTGCCTAAGGGCCCGGACCACGTCTAATCACTGAAGGACATATGGGGCCAGATTCACGTAGCGCAGCGGATCTAATAGATCCGCTCGTTCTACGTGAATTAAGATCCGCTCCCGCAAGTTTAGGAGGCAAGTGGCTAATTCACAAACCACTTACCTCCAAACTTGCGACGGCGGATCCTAAATCCCCCAGCGGAATTCAAATTCCGCGGCTAGGGGAGTGTCATATTTAAATCAGGCGCGCTCCCGCGCCGATTTAAATACGCATGCGTCGTCCGGGGAATTTCCCGGCGTGCATTGCTCCCACTGACGTCAATAGGACGTCAGTGGTTGCGACGGGAGCTAGACTTGCGACGCGCGTGTTCGTGAATCGGCGTACGCAAACGACGTAGGAAATTTCAAACTCGACGCGGGAACGACGGCTATACTTAACAATACTTACCCCTGCTTTTAGCAGGGGTAAGTATACGACGGGTACCGCGCTACGGAAACGACGTAAGAACACTGCGTCGGGTCCGCGTACGGTCGTGAATTTCGCGTATCTCGCTGATTTACATATTATTCAGTGTAAATCAGCGGGAACGCCCCCGGCGCCATTTTTAATTCAAAAAAAAGATCCGACAGTGTAACACAGTGTAACACTGTCGGATCTCAGCCCTATCTATGCGTAACTGGTTCTATGAATCAGGCGCATAGATAGGACCTGAAAAAAGCTGAGATACCATGGTGTATCTGAGATACACCGTCGTATCTGCTTCGTGAATCTGGCCCATGAATCCCAAGCTGCGAGTCAGCCGAGTGTCAGAGCTTGTTTGTGATCCGCATCATGACGATGATCCAAATTACGGGACCAAATCATCAAAAGACATTACTTTAGAAAATGGAGTCCCGACCTCATTCCCCCTGAAATTCTGTGGCGCGATCCTAAAGCGGAGAGATGAAGAAAGATGTACCGAAAATAAACTTCGACCTTAAAGAAGTTCAATATAAAGGAAATTGCAAAAAATAAGACCTTCTATTTGCTGGGCAGGTCTGGTCAGCGGTTGTAGACGGCGTGTGATTGATGTTACAGCGAATAAAGAAAAGCCCGACTGATACTAAATTCCAGAGATTACCTGAGTTGTCTGCCGAGATTTCATTTGTTTAAAACATATGAAAAATAAAAATGTAGCGAATTCCAAAGTCAACGTGAAAAAAAAATCCTCTGATAAGATATCGGCCCGGATTCACAGACGGCGGCGCACATTTAGGCCGCCGTAGCGTATCTCCTTTACGCTACGCCGACGCAGCGCAGAGAGGCAAGCACTAGGGGGTAGATTCACGTACGGGCGCCTAAAATTAGGACGGCCTAGCCTACTTTTTTTAGGCTACACCACCTTAAATTATTTAGGTTAGAAGTGATTCTCAAACCACTTACCTTCAAATTTTAGGCGGCGTAGCCTAAAACGAGCGGGCGTAAGCGCGCCTAATTCAAATGACTGGGAGGGGGGCGTGTATTATTGACATGAGGCTTGACCTCACGTTTTTTGACGTTTTTTACACTTCGCATTGCGCCGGGCGACTACATTTCCCAGTGCGCATTGCGGCTAAGTAGGCCGTTCGGGCCTATTGATTTCGACGCGTACGTAAACGTCGTAAATCCCGATTCGCGGATGACTTGCGCAAACGACGTAAAAAATTCGAACCTCGCGGCGGGAACGGCGGCCATACTTAACATTGTTATTCCACCTCATAGGTGAAATAACTTTAGGCGGCCTATCGCGTACGGAAACGACGTAATGCGACGGTGTAGGCCCGGCGTACGCTCGTAAATCGTCGGGAATCGGCGTAGCCCCTCATTTACATAATCTAGGCCGGCCGCAATGGCAGCGCCATCTAGCGGGCAAAAGAAACATTGCAGCCTAAGAAAGAATGGCGCAAGCCGGCCTATCTTAGATATGCATAAGTGTATCTCTGTTAGAGAATACGCTTACACATAGGCCGGCTTAGATTCAGAGTTAGGCCGGCTTATCTGTAGATAAGCCGGCCTAACTCTTTGTGAATCTACCTATATATTCACAAAGCCAGTGCTCCCAAAACTGCGCTGGGTTTCCTAGGCGTAAGCCGGCGTAGGTGGAAGTGGGCGTGAGCCATGCTAATGAGGCGTGACCCCATGCAAATGATGTGCCAAGCGCCAGACAGATACGTATAACGACCGGCACATGCTCAGAATCACGTCGGAACTACTCCCTAAGATACGTCGGATCACTGCCTACGGCGTGAACGTAACCTACGCCCAGCCCTATTCACGTACAACGTAAAC
Source organism: Rana temporaria (assembly GCF_905171775.1). Taxonomy (NCBI): domain Eukaryota; kingdom Metazoa; phylum Chordata; class Amphibia; order Anura; family Ranidae; genus Rana; species Rana temporaria. The sequence continues at coordinate 3,496,210 of NC_053491.1, forward strand.
TACGTAAAATACGCCGGCTTGTGTTTCCTGGTGCAGCCCTTTGCATGGATGCTGCTGAGTTACACCTCCTTTATGGAGCATAACTTCACGCCGGACGTATGAGTTACGCGCACTTGCGTCGGGCGCACGTACGTTGGTGAATCGCCGTATCTCCCTCATTTGCATATTTAAATGGAAAATCAATGGGAGCGCCAAATGCGTCCAGCGTAAATATGCACCCGCCCTACGCCGGCGTAGGCAAGTTACGTCGGTGGGATGAAGCCTGTTTTTAGGCGTATCTTAGTGTGTGGGTCCGGCGCACAGATACGACGGCGCATATTTGCACTTATGCGGCGTATCTGGAGATACGTGGGCCAGATTCTCAAAGAGATACGACGGTGTATCTCCTGATACACCGTCGTATCTCTGAGTTAGGCCGGTCGGATCTATGCGATTGATTCATAGAATCAGTTACGCATAGATATGCTTAAGATCCGACTGGTGTAACTGTGTTACACCGTCGGATCTTAACTGCAATTTAAAAATGGCCGCTGGGGGCGTTCTCGCTGATTTACGACGAGAATATGTAAATCAGCGAGATACGCCAATTCACAAACGTACGCGGGCCCGACGCAGTGTTTTTACAACGTTTACGTAAGGGTTTTCCCGGCGCATAGTTACCCCTTTTTTCTATGAGGCGCAGCCAATGTTAAGTATGGCCGTCGTTCCCGCGTTGAATTTATTTTTTTACGTCGTTTGTGTACGTCGATTCACAAAAGCGCTCTTCCCAAGTTACGCTCACGCCGAAACCAATGACGTCCTAGCGACGTCATTGGGAGCAATGCACGCCGCGAAAATTCGCGGACGGCGCATGCGCATTTAAATCGGCGCGGGGATGCGCCTGATTTAAATACTACACTCCCCCTAGCCGCGTAATTTGAATTCCGCCGGGGGATTTACGATCCGCCACCGCAAGTTTGGAGGTAAGAGTTTTGTGAATTACCCACTTGCCTCTAAAACTTGCGGCGGCGGATCTTAAATCAGATAGGTTACGCGGATCTAGAGATATCTGAATCTGGCCCCGTCGGCGCAAGTGCTTTGTGAATCCGGGCCATTGTGTTTGGCCAAAAAAATGGAAGAACAATTTGGGGGTTTCTTATTTCAGATGATTATAAAATGAGCAAACAGTGTTATATGGTCAGAGGCGGCTCTAGGCTTTGTGAGGCCTTAAGCAAAACTTAGACACGGCGCCCCCCACTCATGCCCATAATGGGTAAAAAAATTAAAACAAATAAAAATGGCTGCAGAAAGTTGCACGGATCTAGCACACAGTGATTACGCAGAGGCAAATTAGGTGGCCACGAGGCCCCTGTGAGTGCGAGGCCTTAGATGACTGCCTAATTTGCCTAATTGAAGTGCCGCCTCTAAATATGGTGCATCACTAGAGGAAGGAGGTCCTGATCCCTCTATATAGATCTTTATATTACTAGAGGGGTCACCAGAGGAGGAAGGAGGTCCTGATTCTCTATATAGATCTTTATATCACTAGAGGGGTCTTCATCAGGGGGAAGGAGGTCCTGATCCCTCTATATAGATCTTTATATTACTAGAGGGGTCACCAGCAGGAGGAAGGAGGTCCTGATTCCTCTATATAGATCTTTATATCACTAGAGGGGTCTTCATCAGGAGGAAGGAGGTCCTGATTCCTCTATATAGATCTTTATATCACTAGAGGGGTCTTCATCAGGGGGAAGGAGGTCCTGATGCCTCTATATAGATCTTTATATCACTATAGGGGTCTCCAGCAGGAGGAAGGAGGTCCTGATTCCTCTATATAGATCTTTATATCACTAGAGGGGTCACCAGCAGGAGGAAGGGGGTCCTGATCCCTCTATATAGATCTTTATATTACTAGAGGGGTCACCAGCAGGAGGAAGGAGGTCCTGATCCCTCTATATAGATCTTTATATCACTAGAGGGGTCACCAGCAGGAGGAAGGAGGTCCCGATTCCTCTATATAGATCTTTATATCACTAGAGGGATCACCATCAGGAGGAAGGAGGTCCCGATTCCTCTATATAGATCTTTATATCACTAGAGGGGTCACCAGCAGGAGGAAGGAGGTCCTGATTCCTCTATATAGATCTTTATATCACTAGAGGGGTCACCAGCAGGAGGAAGGAGGTCCTGATTCCTCTATATAGATCTTTATATCACTAGAGGGGTCACCAGCAGGAGGAAGGAGGTCCTGATTCCTCTATATAGATCTTTATATCACTAGAGGGGTTACCAGCAGGAGGAAGAAGGTCCTTGAACTGTATAGCTGTTCTTCTATTCCTATTTTTGTCTCGGAGTCTGCCAAGTATTTTGCATCTTACTAAGGGTGTTCAGGCCCTAACCCTCTCTCCCCAGTTCTGTTAAGAGACAATAAATCTTTTTTTGCATTCTCAAAGTGTCTGGCGCCCAAGTTACTCTATCTACACCACACCCACCATGCCTAGTAACCTACACTGTGAAGATGGATGTCAGTTCTCCCTGATTCTGGAGGTCACCATTAGGCCTCTGGGGGTCGGGGCCATGGCTACAAAGGGGATCTATTTTACTGCTTTGCCTGCCATCATTAATAAATTCCATGACCACAAAATGATACTTGGTTCTGTACTCTCTAAAAAGGTGGTACTGGGGGGCGGCTAGGTGTGGAACCAAGCAATGATGCTCAAAGGTAGGTAGGGGCGGAGACAAGGGGGAGCTCCAGCACCTGTTTTCTGGGGGAAAAGCCCTGGTTGTAGGTATCTGTAGCGTTCTGATGCTCTTGTAAGTGTAGCAAGGCCCCAGGCCTCCTCTAGTCTACTGAGAGCCTTTAGAGCCAAGAGCTGCCGACATCCTTCCACACAGAGTGGGTTATGAGGCTTAATGGGTGCAATGCAAGTTAGATTCATGGGCGCCAGACACTTCTTGATTGCAAAGAGATTTTATTTCTCTTAACCACTAGCCGCTGTCCAAAAACGGCGGCAAGGTGGTTGCTTAACTGGGGGTCGCCGTTCTGAAACGGCGCCCACCAGAAGCAGTAATGCGCGCCGCCTCGGGCGCGCACACAGAAAATTCTGTGCGCGCCGGGTCTACACAGATCACGGTAACTGACCGACAACAGCGGTCTTTTACCATGTGATCGCGCCGTCCAATGACGGCGCGATCACAGGTAAACAAACCGGCGTCATTTGATGACGCCGGTTCCTCCCTCCTCTCGCTGTACCGATCGGTACAGTGTGAGAGGAGAGCGCGGATGGCAGCAGCAGCAGCTATTGCAGTCACAGATCCATCCATCCCTGCTCAGCCATCCCTGCATTAACCCCTGCAATACTCTGCCTTCCCTGCGCAATACTCTGCAATGCTCTGCCTTCCCTGCGCAATTACTCTGCAATACCCCCTGCGCAATACTCTGCAAAACACCCGCGCAATACTCTGCAAAACACCCGCGCAATACTCTGCAAAACACCCGCGCAATACTCTGCAATACCCCCTGCGCAATTACTCTGCAATACCCCCTGCGCAATACTCTGCAGTACCCCCCGCGCAATACTCTGCAAAACCCCCGCGCAATACTCTGCAAAACCCCCGCGCAATACTCTGCAATACCCCCGCGCAATACTCTGCAATACCCCCGCGCAATACTCTGCAATACCCCCGCGCAATACTCTGCAATACCCCCGCGCAATACTCTGCAATACCCCCGCGCAATACTCTGCAATACCCCCGCGCAATACTCTGCAATACCCCCGCGCAATACTCTGCAATACCCCCGCTCAATACTCTGCAATTCCCCCGCGCAATACTCTGCAGTACCCCCTGCCAGTACTCTGCAGTACCCCTTGCGCAATACTCTGCAGTACCCCCGCACAATACTCTGCAATACCCCCCGCGCAATACTCTGCAGTACCCCCCGCACAATACTCTGCAATACCCCCCGCACAATACTCTGCAATACCCCCCGCACAATACTCTGCAATACCCCCCACACAATACTCTGCAATACCCCCCACACAATACTCTGCAATACCCCCCACACAATACTCTGCAATACCCCCGCACACAATACTCTGCAATACCCCCGCACACAATACTCTGCAATACCCCCGCACCATACTCTGCAATACCCCCCACACAATACTCTGCAATACCCCCGCACCATACTCTGCAATACCCCCGCGCAATACTCTGCAATACCCCCGCGCAATACTCTGCAATACCCCCACGCAATACTCTGCAATACCCCCGCTCAATACTCTGCAATACCCCCGCACAATACTCTGCAATACCCCCCACACAATACACTGCAATACCCCCACACCAATACTCTGCAATACCCCCGCGCAATACTCTGCAATACCCCCGCGCAATACTCTGCAATACCCCCGCGCAATACTCTGCAGTACCCCCTGCCAGTACTCTGCAGTACCCCTTGCGCAATACTCTGCAGTACCCCCGCACAATACTCTGCAATACCCCCCGCGCAATACTCTGCAGTACCCCCCGCACAATACTCTGCAATACCCCCCCGCACAATACTCTGCAATACCCCCCGCACAATACTCTGCAATACCCCCCACACAATACTCTGCAATACCCCCCACACAATACTCTGCAATACCCCCCACACAATACTCTGCAATACCCCCCACACAATACTCTGCAATACCCCCGCACACAATACTCTGCAATACCCCCGCACCATACTCTGCAATACCCCCCACACAATACTCTGCAATACCCCCGCACCAATACTCTGCAATACCCCCGCACAATACTCTGCAATACCCCCGCACCATACTCTGCAATACCCCCGCGCAATACTCTGCAATACCCCCGCGCAATACTCTGCAATACCCCCGCGCAATACTCTGCAATACCCCCGCTCAATACTCTGCAATACCCCCGCACAATACTCTGCAATACCCCCCACACAATACACTGCAATACCCCCGCACCAATACTCTGCAATACCCCCGCGCAATACTCTGCAATACCCCCGCGCAATACTCGGCAGTACCCCTTGCGCGATACTCTGCAATACCCCCGCGCAATACTCTGCAATACCCCCGCGCAATACTCTGCAATACCCCCGCGCAATACTCTGCAATACCCCCGCGCAATACTCTGCAGTACCCCCTGCCAGTACTCTGCAGTACCCCTTGCGCAATACTCTGCAGTACCCCCGCACAATACTCTGCAATACCCCCCACGCAATACTCTGCAGTACCCCCCGCACAATACTCTGCAATACCCCCCCGCACAATACTCTGCAATACCCCCCGCACAATACTCTGCAATACCCCCCGCACAATACTCTGCAATACCCCCCACACAATACTCTGCAATACCCCCCACACAATACTCTGCAATACCCCCCACACAATACTCTGCAATACCCCCCACACAATACTCTGCAATACCCCCGCACACAATACTCTGCAATACCCCCCACACAATACTCTGCAATACCCCGGCTAATACTCTGCAATACCCCGCACAATACTCTGCAATACCCCCCACACAATACTCTGCAATACCCCCCACACAATACTCTGCAATACCCCCGCACACAATACTCTGCAATACCCCCGCACCATACTCTGCAATACCCCCCACACAATACTCTGCAATACCCCCGCACCAATACTCTGCAATACCCCCGCACCAATACTCTGCAATACCCCCGCACAATACTCTGCAATACCCCCCGCACAATACTCTGCAATACCCCCCGCACAATACTCTGCAATACCCCCCACACAATACTCTGCAATACCCCCCACACAATACTCTGCAATACCCCCCACACAATACTCTGCAATACCCCCCACACAATACTCTGCAATACCCCCGCACACAATACTCTGCAATACCCCCGCACCATACTCTGCAATACCCCCCACACAATACTCTGCAATACCCCCGCACCAATACTCTGCAATACCCCCGCACCAATACTCTGCAATACCCCCGCACCATACTCTGCAATACCCCCGCACCAATACTCTGCAATACCCCCCGCACAATACTCTGCAATACCCCCCGCACAATACTCTGCAATACCCCCGCACCAATACTCTGCAATACCCCCGCACCATACTCTGCAATACCCCCGCACCATACTCTGCAATACCCCCGCACCATACTCTGCAATACCCCCGCACCAATACTCTGCAATACCCCCGCACCAATACTTTGCAATACCCCGGCCAATACTTTGCAATACCCCGGCCAATACTCTGCAATACCCAGAAAATACTCTGGGGAAAAAAAATGCGTTTTAACCACTTCCCGCCCACGTCATATGAGGTCCTTGACTTTGTGCAGGGATATCTAAATGATGCCTGCAGCTACAGGCATCATTCAGATATCATTTTTTTCAGCCGGCGATTCTCTACACCATAAGAACGATCATGGCGGCTGTTCCGCCTCTTGATCGTTCTTACGGGGAGGCAAAAGGGGACGTCCCCACTCCCTTCGCCCTCCGGTGCTTCTTCTGACTCACCGCTGCGATCGAAGCCAGGATCGTTTTTTTTCTTGTTTTTTTTTCAGGCTTCCCAGCCTAGAGGTGAGATGTGGGGTCTTATTGACCCCAGATCTCACTGTAAAGAGGACCAGTCATGCTATATTCCTATTACAAGGGATGTTTCCATTCCTTGTAATTGGAATAAAAGTGATCAAAACATTTATTTTTGGGGAAAAACGTGTCAAACTAAAATAAATAAAGTAAAATGAACAATAAAAATAAAAAATAAATATTTAAAGCGCCCCTGTTCCTGCGTGCTCGTATACAGAAGCGAATGTGTACGTAAGTCCCGCCCACATATGAAAACGGTGTTCAAACCACACATGTGGGGTATCGCTGCGAACGTTAGAGCGAGAGCAATCATTTTGGCCCCAGACCTCCTCTGTAACTAAAAACATGTAATCAGTAAAAACATTTAAAACGTCACCTATGGGGATTTTTAAGTAGCGAAGTTTGGCGCCATTCCACAAGCGTGTGCAATATTGAAGGGTGACATGTTGGGTATCTATTTACTCGGCGTAACTTCGTCTTTCATATTATGCAAAAAGATTGGGCTAACGTTAATGTTTTTTATTTTTAAAAGCACAAAACTGTTTTATTTCCCAAAAAAATGCGTTCGAAAAATTGCTGTGCAAATACCATGCGCGATAAAAAGTTGCAACGACCGCCATTGTATTCTCTAGGGTCTTTGCTAAAAAAGAATATATAATGTTTGGGGGTTCTATGTAATTTTCTAGCAAATAAATGATGATTTTTACATGTAGGAGAGGAATGTCAGAACTGGTCTGGGTGTTCCAGAACGCCTGATGGTGCTCCCTGCATGTTGGGCCTCTGTATGTGGCCACGCTGTGTAAAAGTCTCACACATGTGAAGGTGCTCCCTGCATGTTGGGCCTCTCTATGTGGCCACGCTGTGTAAAAGTCTCACACATGTGGTATCGCCATACTCGGGAGGAATAGCAGAATGTGTTTTGGGGTGTAATTTGTGATATGCATATGCTGTGTGTGAGAAATAACCTGCTAATATGAAACTTTTGTGGAAAAAAAATAAAAATAAAAAAAACCTTGATTTTGCAAAGAATTGTGGGAAAAAATGACAACTTCAAAAAACTCACCATGCCTCTTTCTAAATACCTTGGAATGTCTTCTTTCCAAAAAGGGGTCATTTAGGGGGTATTTGTACTTTTCTGGCATGTTAGGGTCTCAAGAAATGAGAAAGGCCGTCAGTACTTCAGATGTGATCAAATTGATCAATTTTCAGTAATTGGTACCATAGCTTGTAGACCTTATAACTTTCACCCAGACTAAATAATATCCCAATTTTTTTTTTTTTAACCAAAGATATGTAGCAGTATACATTTTAGGCCAAATTTATGAAGAAAAATTAATTTTTTGCAAAATTTTATAATAGAAATGAAGAAAAATTCTTTTTTTTACCAAATTTTCGTTCTTTTTTCATTTATAGCGAAAAAAATAAAAACCGCAGAGGTGATCAAATACCACCAAAATAAAGCTCTATTTGTGGGGGAAAAAGGACAACAATTTGGTTACAGTGTTGTATGACTGAGTTATTGTCATTCAAAATGTGAGAGCACCGAAAGCTGAAAATTGGTCTGGTTATTAAGGGGGTTTAAGTGCCAAGTTGTCAAGTGGTTAAACAGAACTTTGGAAGAGAGGGTTAGGGCCAGGAGACCTTTAAGCCAATGTTAAATTGGCAGACTCCGAGACTTCTATAGGAAGACAGCCATGCAGGGAAAGGCATCCAGCAAGACGCCACATCTGCATGCGTAGGAATGCTGTTTCCACTGGGCCAGATCCACAAAGAACTTACGGCGGCGTAGCTATTGATACGCCGCGTAAGTTCTACGATGCGCCGTCGTATCTTTGTTTTGTATCCAGGCCTGGATTTCCCACAAGGCCACTGAGGCCAGGCCTTGGGGCGGCAGGGCTCCAAGGGGCGGCAGTGGCATGGAGTCCCCCGACGCCCGGAAGATATAATTAAGGGCGGTAAGTTCTGGGAGAATCCAGTCGCTCGTTAACAAGTGATTGCGGCGATGTCGCCAAAATCACTGGTAAAATATGTGCCCCCCCGGTCCGTCCTCCCCTCTGCCCCCCACCCCACATACCTCTCTCTGCTGGCTCTGTCTTCGGGACTCCGTCCTCCCCCCGGCCACCGAGTCTGTCTCCTGTCCCTGCTGCCGATGTACACAGAGAGAGGGGAGAGCTGTGCTCTTCCCATCTCAGCTGTGACAGGAGTTCTAGCACAGTGCTAGGACTCCTGTTTTGGAGGTGACAGGGTCAATAAAGAGAACCTGTCACCTCCAATTGCTATCACACAGGGAATTGTTTTCTCCTGTGTGATAGCAAAAAAGTTAGGTGAAAAAAAATTGATAAAAAATAAATAAATAAGAAATAATAATTAAATTAATAAAATAAAAAAGTAAAGAATAAGAAAAATAATAAGAAAATGATACAAAAATTTAAGAAAGTAAGCGACAAGCTACAAATAAAAAAAATAAAAAAAAAAAGTTAAAAAAGTAAAAAAACAAACAAAACATATTTGATCTAACCGTGCCGCACATTCTCCGTTGATTTGGGGGGGGTTCGGTTGGTGGGGAGGGGGTGCATTGTGGAATCTGGCCTTGGGGCGGCAGGGAGAGAAAATCCGTCCCTGTTTGTATCCACAAAACAATGTGGGCTAGATCCGACTGACGTACGTCTTAGTACGCCGTCGGACCTTAGGTGCATATTTACGCTGGCCGCTAGGTGGTGCTTCTGTAGATTTACGCGTCGAGTATGCAAATTAGCTAGATACGCCGATCCTCAAACGTACGTCCGCACGGCGCGTTTTTTTACGTCGTTTACGTAAGACTTTTTTCGGCGTAAAGTTACCCCTGGCTCTATGAGGCGTACGCAATGTTAAAGTATGGACGTCAGGACAGCGTCGAATTTTCCGTCGTTTGCGTAAAACGTTTGCGAATAGGGCTTTGCGTAAATTACGTTCACGTCAAAAGCATTGACTATTTGCAACTTGATTTCGAGCATGCGCACTGGGATACCCCCACGGACGGCGCATGCGCCGTTCAAAATAAACGTCATTTACGTGGGGTCAAGATGAATTAACATAAAACACGCCCACATCTTAGTCATTTGAATTTCGCGCTCTTGCGCCGACACATTTTCACTACGCCGCCGTAACTTACGGCGCAAATTCTTTCTGGATAAGGAACCCTCCGCTCTAAGGGCCAGATTCACATAGAACTGCCGCGGCGTAACGTATCCTAGATACATTACACCGCCGCAAGTTTTCATCGCAAGTGCCTGATTCACAGAGCACTTGCGATGAAAACTACGCCGGCGGCCTCCGGCGCAAGGCGGGCCAATTCAAATGGGCGTGTGCCATTCAAATTAGGCGCGCTCCCGCGCCGGACCTACTGCGCATGCTCAGTTTTGCAAATCCCGTCGTTATTTGCGCGCCGTGACGTTTTTCGAACGGCGACGCGCGTAGCGTACTTCCGTATTCCCGGCCGTGTTACGCAAACGACGTTCATTTTTAAATTTCGACGCGGGAACGAAGGCCATACTTTTGACAGCAATATGTTTGCTGACTAAAGTTAGGGCACCTAAAACGACGACTAACTTTGCGACGGGAAACTAGACTAGCGGCGACGTAGCGAACGCGAAAATCCGTTGTGGATCCGCCGTAACTCCTAATTTGCATACCCGACGCTGGTTTACGACCCTAATGCGAACTCCCCCCAGCTGTGGCCGCGGTACTGCATCCTAAGATCCGACAGTGTAAAACAATTACACCTGGAGGATCTTATGGATATCTATGCGTAACTGATTCTATGAACCAATCGCATAGATAGAAACAGAGATACGCCGTCTTATCTCAGCTGTGGATCTGGCCCTAAGTTACGGCGGCGTAGTGTATCTGAGATACGCTACGCCTGCCTAAAGATAGGCAGTTCTTTGTGGATCTGGCCCTATGTATTTAACAGTTTCTAACACAAGGTGTAACAGTTCCGTCACTTCCACTACAATCACTTCTTGTAGTTCTTCAACCCGCTGAGCTCCCGGTCTCTCTCACTAGACTAGATGATCCACTGCCAATGAATATCTTGAGCTCTTCCAATCTTCACTGTAGTATCTTCCTCAAACCTCACCCCCGCCTCTCTGCTGAGTCCCTAGCTTTGCACTCAAGATACCTCTTAAGCGTCACCCACTGGCCTGCTGGGTCCCTGGCTTGACACACAAGGCTGCTCTGCCAGCGTCACCTCCGCTGGCTGGGTGTCAGAAATCATGAATCAGACCGAGACAGAAGTACAGGTAAATCACACTTGTTTATTAATAATAATACAAAGATAAACAGAGTATTAGCGTAGTCGAAACATAGCCAGAGTTCAGGAACCGAATCGGATAGTCAGCCAAGCCAAATGTCAGAGCCAGAGAAGAACGTGTAGAACAGCAAGCAGGATCTGGAGCCAGAAGGGACGTCAGCCAAGCAAGTCTTCAACAGCAACGCAGGAGAAAGTCTCTGTGATGTTGACCAAGGCGAAGGCAGAGAACAACTGAGCTGGAAGGCTTAAGTAGGCAGGACTGACGAGCAGAATCATCAACAGGTGAGTCACTGTGGAGAGATAGGAGCTGGCAATTAGCTGACAGCTGAGCGGCGAGCTCAGAGAAGGAAGGGCTGAGCCCAGCCCTGACACTGGGTCAGTGGCTTGATGCCCACTGAAGTTTCCCGATCCTCCACCATCCCCGGTTGGTGAGAATTCTGCTCCAGTACTTGCTTCAGCTACTCACTGTGGTCCCTGGTAATAAGGTGGTTGGTCCCTTAGTGGTGACAGCTTCCCCTCTACCTCCGAGCCAGGCCAATCAGCTGGGGGGAGAAGAAATTCCTTCCTGATACCTCATGGGTGATCGGGTAAACCCTGGATCAAATCACTATGGCGGCCGAGGCTTGGGTCCTTACCTGTTGTGGTCGATGTTTGGGGACCTGCTTTTCCCACGTTGTGCAACCGACAGTCCTCTGGTGTGGGCACAGACGGTCAGGGGTGTAGGGATAGGGTGGGCGGTAAAAAAGAGTGGATGGGGGGTAAAAACTCTGATGTGATCCGCTTGACTGCTGACTGTGGTTTGAGGGTGGGGGGGTACAGGGGTGAGCACTGGCACCTATGTTGTGGTAGTTGTGAATGGTAAGGGGAGGGGGCGGATGAGGACCAGTTGATTCCTGTTCCTCGGGTGTACCAAGATGGCCGCCGGACGGAGCTAGGCCCGAGCCGCAGACTTTCCTGAAAGGGAAGGAGGCCGCTTGCTTGGGGAGGCTCTGACGAATGGTAGGGGGAGATCACAGGGTATCCTAGGGCGGGGGGCAGTCTGGAAGAAGCGGGCCTTGATGTGACCTGGGGGCTGCGGGAGGATGGACGGCGTGCTGCTAGGCCGCAGCCGCTGACTTTCCTAAAGCGGCCGCCACGGATTGCAGACACTGCGGGGGGTGGGCACTCACCTTGCTGTGTGCTCCGTCAATCGGGCTTGCTGTTGGCTGGCGGAGACCTGCGGGAGGAAGAAAGGTAGGCGGTAGGAGAAAGGAGAGCGAGTGGGGGGTGGAAAATATTGTAGGCCGCAGCCCCGGTCTTTCCTGCTGGCCTGGCTGATGGTCAGGGCACCTAGGGGGCTGATGCTGCGGCTGACTGCTGCTGTTTTTGTTTTTACTGCATGGTCCCGCGATTGGCGACAAACCTGCTCAACAACTCCGATCCACGGAATCCCTCCCCCCGCTCAACAACTTCGATCTGCGGCCCCCCCCGCTGAACAACTTTGATCTGATGCCCCCCCCGCTCAACAACTCTGAACCACCGAACCCCCCCCCCAACTCTACAACTTTGATCTGCGGACCCCCCCTTCCCGCTTAACAACTTTGATCCGCGGACCCCCCGCTCAACAACTCGGATCCATGGAATTCCCCCCCCGCTCAACAACTCTGAACCACCGAACCCCCCCCAACTCTACAACTACACTACACTGCCGACCCCCCCCCCCCCCCCCCCCGCTCAACAACTTTGTTTGGGGAAAGTTGGGAGGTATGGGAACGTGCGCCGATCTGAGCTCCTGTTACTAACCTTCCACTGACAGCAGGTGCAACCACCTCACTGCACAGCGTACGGACTGAATGAATGATCCCTAACAGTGAGCCAAGGTAGCTACACCTGGCAGGTAAATTTTAGGAGCAACCCAGCCTAAACACCAGGGTGCTACATAAGTCTGACCATGAGAGAAAAAGTCAGGGACATGATCAGGGCCGAATTTGCTCTCCCTGCCGCCCCAAGGCCAGGTTCCACAATGCACCCCCTCCCCATGAACTGAACCCCCCCCCCCCCCACCAAATCAACGGAGAATGTGCGGCACGGTTAGTTCAAATATGTTTTGTTTGTTTTTTACTTTTGTATCACTTTTTTATTTTTATTTCGTTGTAGCTTATCGCTTACTTTTTTTAATTTTTGTATCCCTTTCTTATTATTTTTCTTATTCTTTACTTTTTTATTTTATTAATTTAATTATTATTTCGTATTATTTATTTATTTTTTATCAATTTTTTTCCACTTAACTTTTTTGCTATCACACAGGAGAAAACAATTTCCTGTGTGATTAGAGTTGCCACCTCATCCCTTTAAAACAGAACACATATGAATTACACAGGTTCTGAGGCTAATTTAATGCAAATAAGGCACCAAGTGAGTTTAATTACCTCCTTAATCAGCCACAGAACCTGTGTAATTCAGATGTGTTCTGTTTTAAAGGGATGAGTTGGCAACCCTATGTGTGATAGCAATTGGAGGTGACATGTTCTCTTTATTGACCCTGTCACCTCCAAAACAGGAGTCCTAGCGCTGTGCTAGAACTCCTGTCACAGCTGAGATGGGAAGAGCACAGCTCTCCCCTCTCACTTCGTACATCGGCAGCAGGGACAGGAGACAGACTCGGTGGCCGGGGGGGGGGGGGGGAAGCCTCGAAGACAGAGCCAGCAGAGAGGGGTATGTGGGGGGGGGGGGGGGGGGGGGGAGAGGGGAGGACGGACGGGAGCACACATTTTACAAGTGATTTTGGCGACATCGCCGCAATCACTTGTTAACGAGCGAGCGGATTCTCCCAGAACTTACCGCCCTTAACTGTATGTTCCGGGCGTCGGGGGATTCCATGCCACTGCCCTGCCGCCCCAAGGCCTGGCCTCAGTGGCCTTGTGGGAAATCCGGGCCTGGACATGATGGACCTGTGAAAATCCACGTGTGGTCCGCCAGGCAAGGGATCCGGGGTTGGAAATGAATATCGAGTTTTAACCGTAGATAAACTTCCATCTCTTCTTTTAGAAATCAGAAAAACTGGTAAATTTCCAGTCTTGGGACGATAATGGGTTGAATACAGCACACCTCTGTCGGGAAATGATTAATTTGACATTTTGGCAGCTCTGAAGTCAAGTGCTGGAAAAAAAAAAACACGACTGCAGTAACTAACATGCTTGAAGCGAGGTGGAGAACGCGGCTCGCTCAGTTTATCATTTCTGATGGCAATACAAAGCTGTTATTTGATTTCCTCCTCCCCCCCCATCCCCCCCCATCATTCTGCAACCTTTAAGCAACGCTAATTATTATGTTTATGAGCATGGGAGGGAAGGCCGACATTTATGGAAAGTGGCTCCAGTAATGCACTACCTGTGGTTCACTTCAAATTGTCAGCCAAGAAAAGCGCAGCCAAATCTCCCTGCGGATGTCTTCAACGGCGTTCTCTGAAAAACACCAACTGCTTACCAGTTCTTCAGCTTCAAAAATCTACATTACACATAATATAAAAATTTGAAGTACATCGCTATCATTATTATTATTGTTATGTAGCGCCTGTGTACTTCCAAGTACCGGTGCTATTAAAAGTTAAGGGATAATCAGAGTGTAATTGACTCTGATTCTGATTGCAATTTTACAAAGGGGTCTCTGGTTCAGTTGGGCTGTGCGGTGGGTCCATTCTGTTGTTTCTGGGGTGCTATACCACCCCAGGGAGACAGGTGGCGCCAGTGGAGTCCAGGCCGGGGTGCCTCTTGTCAGCAGCCAATCAGGAGGGAGTTTCTCTTGCGGGGCATGCTGGGGGGAAGGTATTTCTGGAGCAGACGCCATTGGGGCGGGGTTCTTTTCCTGAGGTGGCACCCACCTTTAGGGTGACCACACATCACGGCCCCCCGGCGATATGGCCTACCAGGCCGGGGTGCGCGTGCCAAGTGGTGTTCCTGGTTCCGGGACCATGTTGGCCCGGAGCATTTAAAGATGTGGCGGGGCCCCAGTATTCTAGTCGGTCCTCAATTCTGAGAAGATCCCAAGCAAGATAGCTGTTCGGTGGGGAGTCCGCCTGAGGAGAGCCAAGAGAGGCTGGCGATCCAACAGGGCCTAGACAATCCATCGGGGATCGAGGTAACCGGACACTGAAAGGTTGGATGTCAGCAACCTGACAGTCGGTAACCTGATTGAAAATACTACCTGAAGGCAATTCAAACTCAAATTCTACCGAGGAGGATTGTCTCCGTGATCTAAGTTCTAGGGAGGGTCTGTGGCAGAGGTCTTTTCCCTCAAAGTTCCGAGTGATACTCTGGCTGCCAGGTCGGTGTGAGAGGCCTGTCCGGGTACACTATACCCCCTCCGGCTGCCAGGTCGGTGTGAGAGGCCTGTCCGGGTACACTATACCCCCTCCGGCTGCCAGGTCGGTGTGAGAGGCCTGTCCAGGTACACTATACCCCCTCCGGCTGCCAGGTCGGTGTGAGAGGCCTGTCCAGGTACACTATACCCCCTCCGGCTGCCAGTTAGGTGTGAGAGGCCTGTCCGGGTACACTATACCCCCTCCGGCTGCCAGGTCGGTGTGAGGGGCATGTCCAGGTACACTATACCCCCTCCGGCTGGAGAGGCGACGAAAGTAAAGTATCGTTGGAAGCAGGACTGTTTCCGTATCCTCCTCCTCCATCTTTGCTATCTACCTCAAGTTTACTGTTTACCGTGTTTGGTAAAATAAAAGTACAAGAAAAGACACCTGCTGTGTGGACATTCCATTGCTTTGGCTCTCATCAACTACCCTAGACGGCGGAGTCACAGAGGTAACACGCCACCCAATCTATAACCAGCGGCTCTTTCGGGGGTGAGCGCTACAGTTATCTCTGGTATTGTTTTCATCGGGACTCACCAAGTCCCATCTGGTGTTAATTTTGGCAGCAAATTTCGATTTTGTTTTAGTCTGAAGCCCTGTACACAACGTTGCTTTTCCTGACGAGTTTCTTGGCAAGAATCTCTTGCCGGCGGAGTGTACAGACACTCCATTCAAAAGAACCGCCGTTAGTGGAAGGCATTAGTGGAGAGGCTCTGGAGAGATTGGGGAAAGCAGTTCCAGAGAATGGGAGAGGTTCTGGAGAAGTCCTGGAGGTGAGCATGAGAGGAGGTGATGAGGGAGCTAGAGAGCAGGAGGTCTTAAAAGGCATGAAGAGGACGGTTTGGTTGATATGTCCATATGAGGTTGGTGATGTAGCTTGGGGCAGAGTTGCAGATGGCATTAGTTGAGAGGCTCTGAAGAGATTGGAGTAGGGAGTTCCAGAGAATGGGAGAGGCTCTGGAGAAGTCCTGGAGATGAGCATGGGGAGGTCTTGGGAGGAATAAAGAGAACAGTTGGGTTGATATGTCCAGATGAGGTTGGTGATGTAGCTTGGGGCAGAGTTATGGATGTCATTAGTGGAAAGGTTCTGGAGAGATTGGAGCAGGGGGTTTCATAGAATGGGAGAGGCTCTGGAGAGAATAAAGTAAGGGTTCCTGAAAATGGGAGAGGCTATGGAGAAGTCCTGGAGGTGAACATGGGAAGAGGTAATGAGGGAGATAGAAAGCAGGAGGTCTTGAGAGGAATGAAGAGGACGGTTTGGTTGATATATCCAGATGGGGTTGGTGATTTAGCTTGGGGCAGATTTGTGGATGGCATTAGTGGAGAGGCTCTGGAGAG
Organism: Rana temporaria; assembly: GCF_905171775.1. NCBI lineage: Eukaryota > Metazoa > Chordata > Amphibia > Anura > Ranidae > Rana > Rana temporaria. The sequence goes on from NC_053491.1 coordinate 3,512,764, forward strand.
ATTGAAGTAGGGAGTTCCAGATGATGGGAGAAGCTCTGGAGAGATTGGAGTAGTGGGTTCCAGAAAATGGGTGAGGCTCTGGAGAGATTAAAGTAAGGGTTCAGGAAAATGGGAGAGCCTCTGGAGAAGTCCTGGAGGTGAGCATGGGAGGAGGTTATGAGGGAGCTACAAAGCAGGAGGTCTTTGGAGGAGTGAAGAGGACAGTTTTGCTAGATATATCCAGATGAGGTTGTAGCTTTGGGCAAAGTTGTGGATGGCATTAGTGGAAAGGCTCTGGAGAGATTGGAGTAGGGAGTTACAGACAATGGGAGAGGCTTTGGAGAGATTGGAGTAGGGAGTTACAGACAATGGGAGAGGCTTTGGAGAGATTGGAGTAGGGAGTTCCAGATGATGGGAGAGGCTCTGGAGAGATTGGAGTAGGGAGTTCCAGATGATGGGAGAGGCTCTGGAGAGATTGGAGTAGGGAGTTCCAGATGATGGGATAGGCTCTGGAGAGATTGGTGTAGGGGTTTCCAGAGAACAGGATAGGTTCTAGAGACTTGGTGTAGGGTGTTTCAGAGAATGCAAGTGGTTTTGGATAAGTCCTGGAGGTGAGAATAAAAGGAAGTGAGGGAGCTAGAGAGCGGGAGGCCTTGGGAGGAACAAAGAGGACTGTTGGGTTGGTATGTCCAGCTGGGGTTGGTGATGTAGCTTGGGGCAGAGTTGTGGATGACATTAGTTGAGAGGCTCTGAAGAGATTGGAGTAGGGAGTTCCAGAGAATGGGAGAGGCTCTAGAGAAGTCCTGGAGGTGAGAATAAAAGGACATGATGAGGAAGCCAGAGAGCGGGAGGCCTTGGGAAGAACAAATAGGAAGGTTGGGTTGGTATGTCCAGCTGGGGTTGGTGATGTAGCTTGGGGCAGAGTTGTGGATGGCATTAGTTGAGAGGCTCTGAAGAGATTGGAGTAGGGAGTTCCAGAGAATGGGAGAGGCTCTGGAGAAGTCCTGGAGGTGAGAATAAAAGGACGTGACGAGGAAGCTAGAGAGCTGGAGGCCTTGGGAGGAACAAGGAGGAAGGTTGGGTTGATATGTCCAGCTGAGGTTGGTGATGTAGCTTGGGGCAGAGTTGTGGATGACATTAGTTGAGAGGCTCTGAGGAGATTGGAGTAGGGAGTTCCAGAGAATGGGAGAGGCTCCGGAGAAGTCCTGGAGGTGAGAATAAAAGGACGTGACGAGGGAGCTAGAGAGCGGGAGGCCTTGGGAGGAACAAAGAGGAAGGTTGGGTTGATATGTCCAGCTGGGGTTGGTGATGTAGCTTGGGGCAGAGTTGTGGATGACATTAGTTGAGAGGCTATAAAGAGATTGGAGTAGGGAGTTCCAGAGAATGGGAGAGGCTCCCGAGAAGTCCTGGAGGTGAGAATAAAAGGACGTGACGAGGAAGCTAGAGAGCGGGAGGCCTTGGGAGGACCAAGGAGGAAGGTTGGGTTGATATGTCCAGCTGGGGTTGGTGATGTAGCTTGGGGCAGAGTTGTGGATGACATTAGTTGAGAGGCTCTAAAGAGATTGGAGTAGGGAGTTCCAGAGAATGGGAGAGGCTCCGGAGAAGTCCTGGAGGTGAGAATAAAAGGACGTGACGAGGGAGCTAGAGAGCGGGAGGCCTTGGGAGGAACAAAGAGGACGGTTGGGTTGGTATGTCCAGCTGAGGTTGGTGATGTAGCTTGGGGCAGAGTTGTGGATGACATTAGTTGAGAGGCTCTGAGGAGATTGGAGTAGGGAGTTCCAGAGAATGGGAGAGGCTCCGGAGAAGTCCTGGAGGTGAGAATAAAAGGACGTGACGAGGGAGCTAGAGAGCGGGAGGCCTTGGGAGGAACAAAGAGGACGGTTGGGTTGATATGTCCAGCTGAGGTTGGTGATGTAGCTTGGGGCAGAGTTGTGGATGACATTAGTTGAGAGGCTCTGAAGAGATTGGAGTAGGGAGTTCCAGAGAATGGGAGAGGCTCCGGAGAAGTCCTGGAGGTGAGAATAAAAGGACGTGACGAGGGAGCTAGAGAGCGGGAGGCCTTGGGAGGAACAAAGAGGACGTTTGGGTTGGTATGTCCAGCTGAGGTTGGTGATGTAGCTTGGGGCAGAGTTGTGGATGGCATTAGTGGAGAGGGCACAATCCCAAACTCCTGAATTGTTCTCAAAGTGGATGTGCCTATTTTATGGCCCCATGGCATTTCCATCCTCTTTGGTCAAACCCTTCCCCTATGATGGGCAAGTAGAAGGCCCTCCGACACGGGCCTGTCCATCCTCAATAAGCATGTTGTACAAATGTTAGTTCAGTTTTCATTTTCTCCAACCACGAGAGCAGCAAACGGGTTTCTAACCAGCAGCGATTATTATTATTATTTGCAGTCAGTAATATTGCCGTCCGGAACAAATGATCCCCTTTATATATTATTAATGAGGGAGCTGATCGCACACAGAGACGTCTCCCTTACTTTTAACAGCGGTGGATCATTACGTGAGATAAATTGCGAACATTTTTCTCGGTTTAAAATGCCTGCAGATTAATTTTAATGGGATGAACAAACATTACGGCCGGACTTTTCCAAATAGATATAAAAACCCTTTTGTGGACGATTCAACTTTTCACACAAACGTGGAACCGAGGTTTTAATGGTACGTCCCATCTGGTGCGAATCAAGGACCGTCCGCGGGGGTTCCAGGAGCGTTATTATCTCTTTCAGTTCTCATACATGAAACATAGAGGATCAGAAAAAAATAACTTTTTGTGGAATAGATCTGTAGCCGGTGTTCTGTCAAGATGAGCCCACCATCGAAAAAGGGCCTGCGCATGCGCGGAACGGAACGGCACTTCAGCTGAGTTTCCGATCAGTCACCATAGAGCATGCGCACGCCGTAGGAGCCTTTTTTCGACAGGAGATACCATTTCTCAGGCACAATTTATTTCTATGCAAACAGCGGAGGGACACCGTATTTGTCATATTGTGCTTCGCTGTTGCAGCGCGGGTTTACAGCGAACCACAATCTGACATCTACGGTGTCCCAACGCTGTTTGTATAGCTTTCAATTGTACCCCGTGAAATGGTATCTCCCTTCTAAAAAACCCTCCTATGATGTGCGCATGCGCTATGGTGACGTCGCTCCAGCTGGTCTGTTTTGCGCACTTTTCGACAAAGGGCACAAATCGAAAAAACACTGGCAATAATTCTGTCTGCTAATTGTGCTATTGTTCTTCCTCCCTCTTCTATGAATCATCTGCCCTTACTCAAGATGGCCACAGCTAGGAATGCTAGGGGGGTGTTTTTCAAAGTGATTTCTCAACAAAATAGAGCCTGGAGACATGGATAGATGAGGGAGTGGAAGGATGGATGGAGACATAGATGGATGGGGGAGTGGAGGGATGGATGGATGGGGGAGTGGAGGGATGGATGGAGACATGGATGGATGGGGGAGTGCAAGAATGGATGGAGGAGTGGATGGATGGATGGAGACATGGATGGATGGAGGAGTGGAAGGATGGATGGAGACATGGATGGATGGAGACATGGATGGATGGGGGAGTGGAAGGATGGATGGAGACATGGATGGATGGGGGAGTGGAAGGATGGAGACATGGATGGATGGGGGAGTGGAAGGATGGATGGAGACATGGATGGATGGAGGAGTGGAAGGATGGATGGAGACATGGATGGATGGAGACATGGATGGATGGGGGAGTGGAAGGAAGGATGGAGACATGGATGAATGGGGGAGTGGATGGATGGGGGAGTAGAAGGATGGATGGAGACATGGATGGATGGAGGAGTGGATGGATGGGGGAGTGGAAGGATGGATGGAGACATGGATGGATGGAGGAGTGGAAGGATGGATGGAGACATGGATGGATGGAGGATGGAAGGATGGATGGAGACATGGATGAATGGGGGAGTGGAAGGAAGGATGGAGACATGGATGGATGGGGGAGTGGATGGATGGATGGAGACATGGATGGATGGAGGATGGAAGGATGGATGGAGACATGGATGGACAAGGGAGTAGAAGGATGGAGACATGGCTGGATGGAAGGATGGATGGAGACATGGATGGATGGGGGAGTGGAAGGATGGATGGAGACATGGATGGATGGATGAGGGAGTGGAAGGATGGATGGGGACATGAATAGATGGGGGAGTGGATGGATGGATGGATGGAGACAGGGAGGAGTGGAAGGATGGATGGGGGAGTGGAAGGATGGAAGGAGACATGGATGGATGGGGGAGTGGAAGGATGGATAGAGACATGGATGGATGGGGGAGTGGAAGGATGGATGGAGACATGGATGGATGGGGGAGTGGAAGGATGGATGGAGACATGGATGGATGGAGGAGTGGAAGGATGATGGAGACATGGATGGATGGGGGAGTGGAAGGATGGAGACATGGATGGATAGGGGAGTGGAAGGATGGATGGAGACATGGATGGATGGGGGAGTGGGAGGATGGATGGGGGAGTGGAAGGATGGAGACATGGATGGATAGGGGAGTGGAAGGATGGATGGAGACATGGATGGATGGGGGAGTGGGAGGATGGATGGAGACATGGATGGATGGGGGGAGTGGGAGGATGGAGACATGGATGGATAGGGGAGTGGAAGGATGGAGACATGGATGGATAGGGGAGTGGAAGGATGGATGGAGACATGGATGGATAGGGGAGTGGAAGGATGGATGGAGACATGGATGGATGGGGGGAGTGGGAGGATGGATGGAGACATGGATGGATGGGGGGAGTAGAAGGATGGAGACATGGATGGATGGAGGAGTGGAAGGATGGATAGAGACAGGGATGGATGGGGGAGTGGAAGGATGGATGGAGACATGGATGGATGGAGGAGTGGAAGGATGGATGGAGACATGGATGGATGGAGGAGTGGAAGGATGATGGAGACATGGATGGATGGGGGAGTGGAAGGATGGAGACATGGATGGATGGAGGAGTGGAAGGATGGAGACATAGATGGATGGGGGGAATAGAAGGATGGAGACATGGATGGATGGGGGAGTAGAAGGATGGAGACATGGATGGATGGGGAGTAGAAGGATGGATGGAGACATGGATGGATGGAGGAGTGGAAGGATGGATGGAGACATGGATGGATGGAGGAGTGGAAGGACGATGGAGACATGGATGGATGGGGGAGTGGAAGGATGGAGACATGGATGGATAGGGGAGTGGAAGGATGGATGGAGACATGGATGGATGGAGGAGTGGAAGGATGGATGGGGGAGTGGGAGGATGGATAGAGACATGGATGGATGGAGGGAGTAGAAGGATGGAGAAATGGATGGATGGAGGAGTGGAAGGATGGAGACATGGATGGATGGAGGGAGTAGAAGGATGGAGACATGGATGGATGGAGGAGTGGAAGGATGGATGGAGGAGTGGAAGGATGGAGACATGGATGGATGGGGGGAGTAGAAGGATGGAGACATGGATGGATGGAGGGAGTAGAAGGATGGAGACATGGATGGATGGAGGAGTGGAAGGATGGATGGAGACATGGATGGATGGAGGAGTGGAAGGATGGATGGGGGAGTGGGAGGATGGATAGAGACATGGATGGATGGAGGGAGTAGAAGGATGGAGACATGGATGGATGGAGGAGTGGAAGGATGGAGACATGGATGGATGGGGGGAGTAGAAGGATGGAGACATGGATGGATAGAGGAGTGGAAGGATGGATGGGGGAGTGGAAGGATGGATGGAGACATGGATGGATGGAGGGAGTAGATGGATGGAGACATGGATGGATGGAGGAGTGGAAGGATGGATGGAGACATGGATGGATGGAGGAGTGGAAGGATGGAGACATGGATGGATAGAGGAGTGGGAGGATGGATGGATGGAGGAGTGGAAGGATGGATGGGGGAGTGGAAGGATGGATGGAGACATGGATGGATGGATGGAGGGAGTAGATGGATGGAGACATGGATGGATGGAGGAGTGGAAGGATGGATGGAGACATGGATGGATGGAGGGAGTAGATGGATGGAGACATGGATGGATGGAGGAGTGGAAGGATGGATGGAGACATGGATGGATGGGGGAGTGGAAGGATGGAGACATGGATGGATCGAGTGGAAGGATGGATGGAGACATGGATGGATGGAGGAGTGGAAGGATGGATGGGGGAGTGGAAGGATGGATGGAGACATGGATGGATGGAGGGAGTAGAAGGATGGAGACATGGATGGATGGAGGAGTGGAAGGATGATGGAGACATGGATGGATGGAGGAGTGGAAGGATGGATGGGGGAGTGGAAGGATGGATGGAGACATGGAAGGATGGATGGGGGAGTGGAAGGATGGATGGAGACATGGATGGATGGAGGGAGTAGATGGATGGAGACATGGATGGATGGAGGAGTGGAAGGATGGATGGAGACATGGATGGATGGAGGAGTGGAAGGATGGAGACATGGATGGATAGAGGAGTGGGAGGATGGATGGATGGAGGAGTGGAAGGATGGATGGATGGGAGAGTAGAAGGATGGAGACATGGATGGATGGAGGAGTGGAAGGATGGATGGGGGAGTGGAAGGATGGATGGAGACATGGATGGATGGATGGATGGGAGGATGGATGGATGGATGGAGGAGTGGGAGGATGGATGGATGGGGGAGTAGAAGGATGGAGACATGGATGGATGGGGGAGTGGGAGGATGGATGGATGGGGGAGTAGAAGGATGGAGACATGGATGGATGGGGGAGTGGGAGGATGGATGGATGGGGGGAGTAGAAGGATGGAGACATGGATGGATGGGGGAGTAGAAGGATGGAGACATGGATGGATGGAGGAGTGGGAGGATGGATGGATGGATGGAGGAGTGGGAGGATGGATGGATGGATGGGGGAGTAGAAGGATGGAGACATGGATGGATGGGGGAGTGGAAGGAAGGATGGATGGAGACATGGATGGATGGGGGAGTGGGAGGATGGGTGGATGGAGACATGGATGGATGGATGGATGGAGGAGTTTGCTTTGAATATTAGAAATGAAACAAATAACGTTTTCAGTTTGTGGATCTCAGTCGGATGCGGTTTATTTCCTCTTGAATCTCCTTCGATTACAAATATGAATACAATGTTGCGTCGAGTTGTTACTTTTTATTATTATTGTTACTTTGTATGAAGAATTCCTCTGTGAATACAATGAAGAGGTTTTCTGGCTCTGGATGGGATCGTAGCGGGGAAATGTCACGGGGACAAGACAAGTGAAAATGAGTGATATCCATCACACGGCGCCTCCATCCCGTACTCGGCGTGGCTACGTGGTTGCGGCCCGGTACGCGTGTCGGTACACGTCTCCCATGGAAGGACATGCTGAGTTCTCCGCACCGTACAGCGAAGATCGGCGGTCTCATTTTCGCTCTCTCCGTTGGCTTTGCCTCGGCTGTGTCGGAGAAGACGACTCCCACAATGGAACGGCACTCCGATCACTTCATATTCTCGGGGGTGCGGAGATTATCGGATGACAGGCGAATCCACTCGGAGATCTCACAACGAAGGCTGCGAGAGGCGCCCGTCGTCGTCGGCTATTCACAGTCCTTGTGGCCGCGCGCGGATATTGGCCCGGATTCAAGTAGGAGAGCGGATCTTTATATTGGCGTAACGTATGTCATTTACGTTACGCCGCCGCAAGTTTTTCAGGCAAGTGCTGTATTCACAAAGCACTTGCCTGTAAAGTTGAGGCGCCGTAGCGTAAATCACCCGGCGGGTAGGGGGCGTGTATCATTTAAATCAAGCGCGTCCCCGCGCCGAACGAACTGCGCATGCGCCGGCCGTGACTGAATCCCAGTGCGCATGCTCCAAAATGACGTCGGCAAATCATCATTGCTTTCGACGTGAACGTAAATTCCGTCCAGCCGTATTCGCGAACGACTTAAGCAAACGACGTAAAAAATTCAAAACTCGGCGCGGGAACGACGGCCGTACTTAACATTAGCTACGCCTCATGTAGCAGGGGTAACTATACGCCGGAAAAAGCCGAACGTAAACGACGTTAAAAAAAAGCGCCGGGCGGTCGTTTCGTTTCTGAATCGGCGTAACTCCTCATTTGCATATTCCTTGCGTAAAAATTCGAAAGCGCCACCTAGCAGCCGGCCTGGAATTGCAGCCTAAGATCCGACGGTGTAAGTCACTTACACCTGGCGGATCTTAGGGAGATCTATGCGTAACTGATTCTTATGAATCAGGCGCATAGATACGACCGACCACACGCCGTCGTATCTCTTTTCTGAATCCGGGCCATTGTCTATAAAATCCGCCATCATCTAAAATTCATGGACATCCGAGAGCCTGACAAACATCGCAGAAACAAAAGGACGGCGGTGACAGGAGGGGGGGGGGGGGGGATAATATTTCATTAGACTGAATACGGGGGTCACGCCCGCCGCGGCTCTCCTCCGCGCAATGTTTTCACTCACACAATTACTGGTATTATTTTGCACTTTAAAAACCTGTTTGTTCCGAAACAGCGTTCAGGGACTAATGCGGCGCCTTCGCTCTGCGATTATACAAATGTCCGCCGCTTCTCCGCCATCCACATCATCAGCAAAGTCCACATCAATGTCCACACATTATTACTCGCACCGGAGGAGGAGTGAGGGGAAAGGGGTATCACATGTGGCAGGGGTGTCCAAGCTTTTTTCAAAGAGGCCAGATTTGGTAAAGTGAACACGCGTGAGGGCCGATCATTTCGCCTGACATTCTTTGAACCATTAAAATTAAATGCAAATTAACTAATACACGGCCCAACAAGAGTTCTTTCCTTTGTGGCCGTGTGTGGCGAAGGGATGAGCTTGGGCGTGATATTTGGATGTACCGTATTTATCGGTGTATATCACACATCTTCACTTTTGGAGGGACGTTTTTTAGGAAAAAAATGTAAATTTTAAATAAAGAGCTGTGAAGCAAAATAAGGGTCAGTGCCCATCAATGCAGCCTGATCTGTGCCCATCTGCAGCCTCACCATTGCCATGAATGCAGCCTCACCATTGCCATGAATGCAGTCTCACCATTGCCATGAATGCAGCCTCACCATTGCCATGAATGCAACCTCACCATTACCATGAATGAAGCCTTACCATTGCCAAGAATGCAGCCTTACCATTGTCATAAATGCATCCTCACCATTGCCATGAATTCAACCTTACCATTGCCATGAATGTAGCCTCACCATTGCCATGAATGCAGCCTCCGAATGCAGCCTCACAAGTGCCATGAATGCAGCCTCACAAGTGCCTTGAATGCAGCCTTACCATTGCCATGAATTCAACCTTACCATTGCCATGAATGCAGCCTCACCATTGCCATGAACGCAGCCTTACCATTGCCATGAACGTAGCCTTACCATTGCCACAAATGCAACCTTACCATTGCCAATAATGCAGCCTTACTATTGTCATGAATGCAGCCTTACCATTGCCATGAATGCAGCCTCACCATTGCCATGAATGCATCCTCACCATTGCCATGAATTCAACCTTACCATTGCCATGAATGCAGCCTCACCATTGCCATGAATGCAGCCTCACCATTGCCATGAATTCAACCTTACCATTGCCACGAATGCAGCCTCACCATTGCCATGAATGCAGCCTCCGAATGCAGCCTCACAAGTGCCATGAATGCAGCCTCACCATTGCCATCAGTGCAGCCTCATCGATGCCCATCTGCAGCCTCGGAGGGGACAGGGAGGGGTGCAGGATGAGCGCCAACAGTTTACATACTGGAGAATCTCCTGTTTACTTGGCGGCCTCTTTAATACAAAGTCTCTCCTCCTATGATAGACAGAACAGTCGTCCAATGGCAGCCCAGGAGGCGGGACTTCCTATTACAGAGGCTGCCGAGTAAACAGAAGATTCTCCTGTATGTAATCTGTAGGCGCTCGTCCCGCCCTACTTCCTGTCCCCTCCAAGGCTGCCAGAACGATAAATACGGTATATATCTTTTGTGGCCCCCAACAAATTGTTGGGGGCCACAGAAGATATATATATATAAAAATTACCATTGGGGCCGCATTAAACCGGAACGTGGGCCACAACAGGCCCGCGGGCCAGATTTTGGACATGTCATACGGTGTGTAGAGTCACATGGCAAATCTTTCCCAAAATATCGCATGTGATACTGAAAATGTAAATTCACTTTCCCTTTTTGGACGCAGCGGCCGGCTTCCCAGCCCCGATCCTTCGCAACCAGCTATTCTCCACAAAGAATTAGAATCGGACGATCGTTCTTTGACCGATTCCAATCATTCCGATGTCTCCTAATATGACACCATGTATGCGGGGGACCTGCACCCACATCATATTAGGATCGTGCAGCTGTGTGTCTGATTAGAAATAAATAGGGTGCCAACACAGGGATGCAGTAAAGCGCCCCATGTGAACGAGCCCTAAAGGAGCGCTTTAGGCTTCATGTACACAGCCACAAGAGGGCGCAGAGCGTGCATGGCGCACAAATATCCGGGGTGCAGCACTCAGCCCCCTAACACAATAAATGGCTGTATACAATTATAGTAGAGTTTACACCACGGCTTGCATAAACTTGCACTTATACGGCCATAGACACAGACAGGTCTGATTAAAGTCACCTTCCTAAATAGGCCATAGAGTATGAATGGGACCCACCAGCTCCCATGAGTATGAATGGGACCCACCAGCTCCCATGAGTGTGAATGGGACCCACCAGCTCCCATGAGTATGAATGGGACCCACCAGCTCCCATGAGTATGAATGGGACCCACCAGCTCCCATGAGTATGAATGGGACCCACCAGCTCCCATGAGTATGAATGGGACCCACCAGCTCCCATGAGTATGAATGGGACCCACCAGCTCCCATGAGTATGAATGGGACCCACCAGCTCCAATGAGTATGAATGGGACCCACCAGCTCCAATGAGTATGAATGGGACCCACCAGCTCCCATGAGTGTGAATGGGACCCACCAGCTCCCATGAGTATGAATGGGACCCACCAGCTCCCATGAGTATGAATGAGACCCACCAGCTCCCATGAGTATGAATGGGACCCACCAGCTCCCATGAGTATGAATGGGACCCACCAGCTCCCATGAGTATGAATGAGACCCACCAGCTCCCATGAGTATGAATGAGACCCACCAGCTCCCATGAGTATGAATGGGACCCACCAGCTCCCATGAGTATGAATGGGACCCACCAGCTCCCATGAGTATGAATGGGACCCACCAGCTCCCATGAGTATGAATGGGACCCACCAGCTCCCATGAGTATGAATGGGACCCACCAGCTCCCATGAGTATGAATGGGACCCACCAGCTCCAATGAGTATGAATGGGACCCACCAGCTCCAATGAGTATGAATGGGACCCACCAGCTCCCATGAGTGTGAATGGGACCCACCAGCTCCCATGAGTATGAATGGGACCCACCAGCTCCCATGAGTATGAATGAGACCCACCAGCTCCCATGAGTATGAATGGGACCCACCAGCTCCCATGAGTATGAATGGGACCCACCAGCTCCCATGAGTATGAATGAGACCCACCAGCTCCCATGAGTATGAATGAGACCCACCAGCTCCCATGAGTATGAATGGGACCCACCAGCTCCCATGAGTATGAATGGGACCCACCAGCTCCCATGAGTATGAATGAGACCCACCAGCTCCCATGAGTATGAATGGGACCCACCAGCTCCCATGAGTATGAATGGTACCCACCAGCTCCCATGAGTGTGAATGGGACCCACCAGCTCCCATGAGTATGAATGGGACCCACCAGCTCCCATGAGTATGAATGGGACCCACCAGCTCCCATGAGTATGAATGGGACCCACCAGCTCCCATGAGTATGAATGGGACCCACCAGCTCCCATGAGTATGAATGAGACCCACCAGCTCCCATGAGTATGAATGGGACCCACCAGCTCCCATGAGTATGAATGGGACCCACCAGCTCCCATGAGTATGAATGGGACCCACCAGCTCCCATGAGTGTGAATGGGACCCACCAGCTCCCATGAGTATGAATGGGACCCACCAGCTCCCATGAGTGTGAATGGGACCCACCAGCTCCCATGAGTGTGAATGGGACCCACCAGCTCCCATGAGTGTGAATGGGACCCACCAGCTCCCATGAGTGTGAATGGGACCCACCAGCTCCCATGAGTGTGAATGGGACCCACCAGCTCCCATGAGTGTGAATGGGACCCACCAGCTCCCATGAGTGTGAATGGGACCCACCAGCTCCCATGAGTATGAATGGGACCCACCAGCTCCCATGAGTATGAATGGGACCCACCAGCTCCCATGAGTATGAATGGGACCCACCAGCTCCCATGAGTATGAATGGGACCCACCAGCTCCCATGATTGTGAATGGGACCCACCAGCTCCCATGAGTGTGAATGGGACCCACCAGCTCCCATGAGTGTGAATGGGACCCACCAGCTCCCATGAGTGTGAATGGGACCCACCAGCTCCCATGAGTATGAATGGGACCCACCAGCTCCCATGAGTGTGAATGGGACCCACCAGCTCCCATGAGTGTGAATGGGACCCACCAGCTCCCATGAGTATGAATGGGACCCACCAGCTCCCATGAGTATGAATGGGACCCACCAGCTCCCATGAGTGTGAATGGGACCCACCAGCTCCCATGAGTGTGAATGGGACCCACCAGCTCCCATGAGTGTGAATGGGACCCACCAGCTCTCATGAGTGTGAATGGGACCCACCAGCTCCCATGAGTGTGAATGGGACCCACCAGCTCCCATGAGTGTGAATGGGACCCACCAGCTCCCATGAGTGTGAATGGGACCCACCAGCTCCCATGAGTATGAATGGGACCCACCAGCTCCCATGAGTTGGAATGGGACCCACCAGCTCCCATGAGTTGGAATGGGACCCACCAGCTCCCATGAGTTGGAATGGGACCCACCGGCTCCCATGAGTGTGAATGGGACCCACCAGCTCCCATGAGTGTGAATGGGACCCACCAGGTCCCATGAGTGTGAATGGGACCCACCAGGTCCCATGAGTGTGAATGGGACCCACCAGCTCCCATGATATTGCCAGGCAATATCATGGGAGCTGGTGGGTCCCATTCATACTCATGGGAGCTGGTGGGTCCCATTCATACTCTATGGCCTATTTAGGAAGGTGACTTTAATCAGACCTGTCTGTGTCTATGGCCGTATAAGTGCATGTTTATGCAATAATTGCCTCATATGCAATAATTGACAGCGCAGCATTCTGAGGTCACAGGGTACTGACCAGGCGAATGGCAGCCGGGGTGTTCTCAGGACCGTCATGGGCTCCTCCTCTGTGGGCGATGACTGACACCTTCCCCCTGGGTCTGAGGACATGAGAGGCCCGGGACTCGGGGACTGGGGGGAAGCGGGATAAGAGTAGGACGAGGTAGAGGCCGCTGGACAGGAGACAGGAGAGGAGAGGACTGTGGGAAAGAGTGGAGGCCTCGCCCGGCGCATGCGCAGTTGCATGGTCGGCTCGCCGCGGCCATCTTTTTTGCGGGCACCCGATGACGATGCCCATAACGGACCTTACGGGGACACCCCAAAAAGGGGGCATATTTCACCGGCCCGCAACCCCGACCAGCCCACCGGGAATTATCACGGCTCTCCCAATTGGCCAATCCGGACCTGGCTTATACTTGAGTCAGTGCACCTTGTCCATTGTTTAAAAGTCGCGGCTTCCCCCTGGTCCCTTCCGTGATGGGCGTTTCCCAGCAGAGACTGTGTTCAGTGTTCCGCCTATCACGGATGTCTTTTCATCCTCGGACAAGAGAACGTCCTCAGACTGGGAAACCGAGTCCTTGGATGAGAAGACGTCCGTGATCAGCTGCTGGGAAACGCCTATCACGGAACGGCCTGTAAAAATGTCAGGTACACTGACTCGGGCACAGGGAGGCTGCAATGGGCACAGTGAGGTGGCAATGGGCACAGTTACATAGTTAGTCAGGTTGAAAAAAGACACAAGTCCATCCAGTCCAACCACAAAAAAAATAAAAAATAAAATAAACAAACAAAATAAAAAACACAGTACAATCCCATACACCCAACTCCATACCCACAGTTGATCCAGAGGAAGGCAAAAAAAAAAACAGCAGAGCATGAGATCCAATTTGCTACAGCAGGGGAAAAAATTCCTTCCTGATCCCCCGAGAGGCAATCAGATTTTCCCCGGATCAACTTTACCTACAAATCTTAGTACTCAGTTATATTCTGTACATTTAGGAAAGTATCCAGACCTTTCTTACAGCAATCTACTGATCTGGCCAGAACCACCTCTGGAGGGAGTCTGTTCCACATTTTCACAGCTCTTACTGTGAAGAAACCTTTCCGTAGTGGCAATGGGCACAGTGAGGTGGCAATGGGGCACAGTTAGGTTGGGCACAGTGAGGTTTCAATGCGCACAGTGAGGTTGGGCACAGTGAGATTGGGCACAGTGAGGCTGCAATGGGCACAGTGAGGCTGCAATGGGCACAGTGAGGCTGCAAATGGGCATTGTTGACCCTCTTTTCCGCTTACAGTGGCTGCTGGATTCTCACCCTAGGCTTATACTCGAGTCAATAAGCTTTCCCAGTTTTTTGGGGTAAAATTAGGTGGCTCAGCTTATACTTGGGTTGGCTTATACTCGAGTATATACGGTACGAAACAAAATTGAATGAATTTCAATGATACTCGTTATTATTTCATTTGGAGATTCCGATACATCCGAATAACCAAATTTGTGTATGGACAGAAACGAATTGCGCCCGCCTACTGCCCGGCATCCCTTGTGTAGTTCGTAATAAGCGAACACGCAGCAAGTGTGAAATTTTGCCCTATGTGCGTGTTCTAGACCAGGGATCACCAAATCTAGGATATTTCCCCATTTATTATTAGAACGCAGCGACAGCCCTGAGGATATAAAACAAATGGAGGCGAGGCGGCTAGTTAATGCTGGCCAGGGGGCGTATTCCACCTTTAGGCCAGGTTCACATATGTGTGTAGACGTGGTTTCGTCCCTGGGGGTCCGGTGTATTTATGGTCGCCAGTTATCAGGTGTGAATCAGGTCCGAATTATTGCCTGAGTTCGCACCCGAACCAGACCCAAAGACGCACGGGACCCTTTTAGAACGTGCACCGCGTCCTCCCTGGACATGGGTGAACCGGCTCCATTGAGAGCTGTCATGTGAGTCGGACCCGGGAAAACCCTCGTCCAATTCGCACATATGTGAACCCAGCCTTATGGAAGTCGGTGCACCTTCCTTCTCTACGGCAACGGATCCTTAAAGTGGAGGACATTTGAGAAATGGAAGGTCTGATTAGCGCGTGCTCCAAGATACAACTGAAAGGTTTACTAAAACGTGGTTCTGTTGGCTTAAATTTTCCTGTACGGATAAATTCGAAAAAGATTCTGGAATGGAACTTTTTGGCCATCAAAGAAAATGCTATGTCTGGCGCAAACCCAACGCATCAGATCACCAAAACAACACCATCCCCACTGTGTTTCTAACTGTAGGGGTGTGTGGCTGTAGGTGTGACGTCATCGATTGTGATTTCCTATAAAAGGGAACACACGATCAATGACGGCGCCACAGTGAAGAACGGGGAAGCTGTGTTTACACTCACCTCTGCCCGTTCGGCCTAAACGGAGGATTATTTTTTTTTATATATATATTTTTGGGGGATATTTATTATAGCAAAAAGTAAAAAATATTGCATTTTTTTCAAAATTGTCGCTCTATTTTTGTTTATAGCGCAAAAAATAAAAACCGCAGAGGTGATCAAATACCACCAAAAGAAAGCTCCATTTGTGGGGAAAAAAGGACGCCAATTTTGTTTGGGAGCCACGTCGGACGACCGCGCAATTGTCAGTTAAAGCGACGCAGTGCCGAATCGCAAAAACAGGCCGGGTCCTTTAGCTGCATAAAGGTCCGGGTCTTAAGTGGTTAACAAACGATCTCGTCTCTTGAGGTCTGTTGGGTTGTACTTTTGGCCCACGATGGGTTCTGAATTTCCATGTGGAAGGTTCACTCTTCTGTATTTCTGCTTGTTGTAATTGTGAAAACTTTCGATAAATAAAAAAATGCATAAAAAACAAGCCCTGAGGAAGGAGGAGTCTTTTCCCCCCCGAAACGCATCCACTTGTTGCTACTTTCAATAAATTCACCTTCCAGCTTACGTTCCCGGGTTCCGGGCGCTCCTTTTTTTTAACCTAACTTTACTCGGCACAAGAGACAGAACCACAAATGTAGACCTGAGTTTAGCTTTTAACTTTGTAACAATAAATGATTTTATTGATCTTTTGTTGGGTATTTTTGGTGCCCTAAAAAAATGCCTGCTGCCCGTTTGATTCTTTTTCTCTTTTATGAACACCCAGGGATGGGGGGGAGGGTATGTGACATCCTTCACATTGTGCCGCACAATGTGACACAGTGCAACACCGTTTAGGGTAATGAGCCGATGACGTTGGCTCTTTACCATGTGATCAGCTGTGTCCAATCACAGCTGATCACATGTTAAGAAATGCTGGTTATTGGCTTTTTTTCCCCCCGTCAATGTGTCTGAGGAAAGGAAAACCACACACCAGCTTTCCAGTTACACGAATTATCAGTGCCGCATTACCTGTGGCCATCAGTACCACCTCATCAGTGCTCATTAGTGCCGCCTTATCAGTGTAGCCTCATCAGTGCCACCAGTGCCGCCTCATAAGTGCCGCCTCATCAGTGTCGTCAGTGTCACCTTATCAGTGTAGCCTCATCAGTGCCACCAGTGTCGCCTTATCAGTGTAGCCTCATCAGTGCCACCAGTGCCGCCTTATCAGTGCAGCCTCATAAGTGCCGCCTCATCAGTGCCGTCAGTGTCACCTTATCAGTGTAGCCTCATCAGTGCCACCAGTGCCGCCTTATCAGTGCAGCCTCATAAGTGCCGCCTCATCAGTGCCCTCAGTGTCACCTTATCAATGCAGCATCACCAGTGCCCATCAGTGCCACCGTATCATTGCAGTCTCATCAGTGCCGCCTTATCAGTGGAGTCTCATCAGTGCCTATCAGTGCAGCCTTATTAGGCTATATAACTGGTTTTCAGTTACAGGGGACATTTACACTGATTACACCGCCGCCTTTTCAGTGTAGCCTCATCAGTGCCATCAGTCCCGCCTTATCAGTGCAGCTCATCAGTGGCCATCAGTACTCATCAGTGCAGCCTTATTAGGTTATATAACTGGATTTCCAGTTACAGGGGACATTTACACTGATTATCAGTGCAGTCCCATCAGTGCAGTCCCATCAGTGCAGCCTCATCAGTGCCCATTAGTGCTGCCTTATCATTGTACAAAATGCGCTATAATCTGTTTTGTACTGTCTTTGGTCTTATAGCAGCTCCATCTTAGATGTATAGCATTTTTAGGGTGTGCCCCCCAAGTATGTTTTTGTATTTTGCCTTATCAGTGCGGCCTCATCGGTGCCGCCTCATCAGTGCGGCCTCTTCAGTGCCGCCTCTTCAGTGCCGCCTCATCGGTGCCGCCTCATCAGTTCCGCCTCATCAGTGCCGCCTCATCAGTGCCATCAGTGCTGCAAAAAATAAAAACCCCAGAGGTGATTAAATGCCACCAAAATAAATCTCTATTTGTCTACAAAAATGATAAAAACATCATATGGTTACAATGTTACATGACCGCGCATTGTCATTGGCCTGGGCAGGAGGGGGGGGGAGGGGAGTGCCCGGTATTGAAGGGGTTAAAGAGTTGTCCTTTTGGCGCCACACATATGTGCCAAGCGGGTGATAACTGGTTAATATGTAATCCTAGAACCAGCACAGGCCAGCAACTAAGGCAATGTACGATCGTGACGATCGCGTCTCCTTCCCCTTACAAGGCAGAATAATGTTGTTTTCGGACTCTCCCCTCCCCCGACTGCCAGACAGCAAAAAAAGAAGAAGGAAAAAAACGCGTAGAGTCTTCGGACGGCGCTATTTTCTCTTCGCCCCCTCTCATTTTTTGGGCAAAGCGGCAGCCGAGAGCTTAAATTCGCCCTCATGAATAACGGATGGGACGAGTGTTGTAGCTCGGTGTGGCTTTCACAATTAATTGCGTCTCCCTCTTGGCCTGTTGCGGTCTCCCTCACAGTCAGTCTGGTGAGCGCAGAGCGGCGGCTGTCTGAGAGGAGAAATACGATCGGCGTTCTCATTATGAAACGCGTCCGGCACGCCGGTATATGAGCCGCGATAAGGTGGAGATCACAGCAAACCCTCCTCCTCCTCCCTCTTTTTTTTTTTTTCCGTCAGCACCCAAAGCCCCCCCCTGACCTCTAAGGGGCCCGGTGGTCCCCAGGGCCCCAGGTTGGCATCCCCCCTTTGTTTTTGTTTTTTCATCAGCACCCAAAGCCCCCCGACCTCTAAGGGGCCCGGTGGTCCCCAGGACCCCGGATGGCATCCCCTTTTGTTTTTTCGTCAGTACACCCAAAGCCCCCCTGACTAAGGGGCCCGGTGGTCCCCAGGTTGACATTCCCCCTTTTTTTTTCCGTCAGCAACCAAAGCCCCCCCCCCCCGACCTCTAAGGGGCCCGGTGGTCCCCAGGACCCCGGATGGCATCCCCCTTTTTTTAAATGTATTTTTTTTGTTCGTCAGTACACCCAAAGCCCCCCTGACCTTAATTTGCAGCAGCACCCCCCCCCCCCCCCCCCCAGCTTTTGATGGGCACTGGTGAGGCTGCATTTGATGGGCGTTGGTGAGGCTGCATTTGATGGGCGCTGGTGAGGCTGCATTTGATGGGCGTTGGTGAGGCTGCATTTGATGGGCGCTGGTGAGGCTGCATTTGATGGGCGCTGGTGAGGCTGCATTTGATGGGCACTGGTGAGGCTGCATTTGATGGGCGCTGGTGAGGCTGTATTTGATGGGCGCTGGTGAGGCTGCATTTGATGGGCACTGGTGAGGCTGCATTGATAGGTGCTGGTGAGGCTGCATTGATAGGTGCTGGTGAGGCTGCATTTGATGGGCGCTGGTGAGGCTGCATTTGATGGGCGCTGGTGAGACTGCATTTGATGGGCGCTGGTGAGGCTGCATGTGGGTGATTCATTAAAAAGGTGGGGTATACATGGGCAGGGAAAATGGGGTGGAGTCAGGGGTGGGGCCAGGGAGCGGCAAAATGAGGTTTCGCCTAGGGTGTCTAAACTCCTTGCACCAGCCCTGGGCCATCACCCACCCTACAGATGATCGTTATAATAGATGGAAGAGCTGGTACACAGGTTGGCATCTCATATCTAAAAGTAAACCAATAGTAGAATTGATGATGATTAGCGGGCAGTGGCGTCACTAGGGTTGGTGTCACCTGGTGCGGTAAAATATGGTGTCACCCCCCCCCCCCCCCAATAAAAAATGTCAAATATTTTTTACCCTACTGTTTGCTCTCTGTTCTCCTTTCTTCCCCTTTTCTCTCTCTCCCTATCCATCTTTCTTGTTCGTTCTATCCCTTCTTCTTTCTCTCCATTTTTCTTTGTCCCCTCCCCCCACCTCTCTTTCTCCAGAACCGGAATTCACATCTCAGGAGCCTATAGGCCAGGGGTGTACCTAGAGCATTTGGCACCCGGGGCGGATCCAATATCTGGCACCCCCCCACACGTTAAAATTTTAAAACACCCCACTGTGCCCCCTGCATACCTCTGCATCCTTCAATATCTTTTTGTTACTACTGTGTACCCCCCTCCACAACTGCACCTCTGGACCTCTTTACATTACACAGCCCCCTGCATCACTGGACCCCTTTACATTACACAGCACCCTGCACCTCTGGACCCCTTTACATTACACAGCCCCCTGCATCACTGCACCCCTTTACATTACACAGCCCCCTGCACCTCTGGACCCCTTTACATTACACAGCCCCCTGCATCACTGGACCCATTTACATTACACAGCCCCCTGTATCACTGGACCCCTTTACATTACACAGCCCCCTGCATCACTGGACCCCTTTACATTACACAGCCCCCTGCATCACTGAACCCCTTTACATCTCACAGCCCCCTTCACCCCTGGGCCCCTTTACATTACACAGCACCCTGCACCTCTGGACCTCTTTACATTACACAGCCCCCTGCATCACTGGACCCCTTTACATTACACAGCACCCTGCACCTCTGGACCCCTTTACATTACACAGCCCCCTGCATCACTGCACCCCTTTACATTACACAGCCCCCTGCACCTCTGGACCCCTTTACATTACACAGCCCCCTGCATCACTGGACCCATTTACATTACACAGCCCCCTGTATCACTGGACCCCTTTACATTACACAGCCCCCTGCATCACTGGACCCCTTTACATTACACAGCCCCCTGCATCACTGAACCCCTTTACATCTCACAGCCCCCTTCACCCCTGGGCCCCTTTACATTACACAGCACCCTGCACCTCTGGACCTCTTTACATTACACAGCACCCTGCACCTCTGGACCCTTTTACATTACACAGCACCCTGCACCCCTGGGCCCCTTTACATTACACAGCACCCTGCACCTCTGGACCTCTTTACATTACACAGCCCCCTGCATCACTGGACCCCTTTACATTACACAGCACCCTGCATCACTGCACCCCTTTACATTACACAGCACCCTGCATCACTGGACCCCTTTACATCTCATAGCCCCCTGCACCTCTGGACCCTTTTACATTACACAGCCCCCTGCACCACTGGACCCCTTTACATCACACAGCACCCTGCACCTCTGGCCCCCTTTACATCTCATAGCCCCCTGCACCTCTGGGCCCCTTTACATTACACAGCACCCTGCACCTCGGGACCCCTTTACATTACACAGCACCCTGCACCTCTGGACCCCTTTACATTACACAGCACCCTGCACCTCTGGGCCCCTTTACATTACACAGCACCCTGCATCACTGGACCCCTTTACATTACACAGCACCCTGCACCTCTGGCCCCCTTTACATCTCATAGCCCCCTGCATCTCTGGACCCTTTTACATTACACAGCCGCCTGCACCTCTGCCCCCCCCCCCCCCCCACACGTCAGCTAAAAAAAAATATATATATATATTATTATTTTTTTTAGTTTTTTTTTAATCGGGATGGTGTCACCCCTCTAGCGGGTGTCACCTGGTGCGGGCCGCACCCCCCGCACCCCCCTAGCAACGCCTCTGTTAGCGGGTAGATGTTGTGTCTGCTGAACACACGGGGGCTTTTCTTTGTATCGCGGAGATCACGAGACGAACCTCCTCAGTCCGCTCACCATGGCGATCCCAGCAGGCGGCCCGCGTTTTACTCCGGGAAGGAAATGTCACAGATTGTTCCTATTTTATGGCGCGTTTCTATTTTAATACACAAAGCGTAAAAGTTATAAACTAAGACGGTAACAAGCAACCAAAAAATAAGTATGGGGGAGGGGTAGAGCCGGGCGTCCCGCTGTGAGGAGCTCCTTATATTCCCTAAACTGTAATAAAGAAGAGATCCCGGGAGGAGAAGAAAACATGTATTGTAAAGGAAGAGCGATACAATATTTTATCTCCTCTGGAAGTATATTAAAAAAAAAAATATATATACAGTATTTTCACTTTAGATGGCATAGAAGAGTATAAAACTTTCAAATCTCCCTGTGACATCATAGGAGGTGAGAGGAAATCTCCCTGTGACATCATAGGAGGTGAGAGGAAATCTCCCTGTGACATCATAGGAGGTGAGAGGAAATCTCCCTGTGACATCATAGGAGGTGAGAGGAAATCTCCCTGTGACACCATAGGAGGTGAGAGGAAATCTCCTTGTGACACCATAGGAGGTGAGAGGAAATCTCCCTGTGACACCATAGGAGGTGAGAGGAAATCTCCCTGTGACATCATAGGAGGTGAGAGGAAATCTCCCTGTGACATCATAGGAGGTGAGAGGAAATCTCCCTGTGACACCATAGGAGGTGAAAGGAAATCTCCCTGTGACATCATAGGAGGTGAGAGGAAATCTCCCTGTGACACCATAGGAGGTGAGAGGAAATCTCCTTGTGACACCATAGGAGGTGAGAGGAAATCTCCCTGTGACACCATAGGAGGTGAGAGGAAATCTCCCTGTGACATCATAGGAGGTGAGAGGAAATCTCCCTGTGACATCATAGGAGGTGAGAGGAAATCTCCCTGTGACATCATAGGAGGTGAGAGGAAATCTCCCTGTGACACCATAGGAGGTGAAAGGAAATCTCCCTGTGACATCATAGGAGGTGAGAGGAAATCTCCCTGTGACACCATAGGAGGTGAGAGGAAATCTCCCTGTGACACCATAGGAGGTGAGAGGAAATCTCCCTGTGACACCATAGGAGGTGAGAGGAAATCTCCCTGTGACACCATAGGAGGTGAGAGGAAATCTCTCTGTGACACCATAGGAGGTGAGAGGAAATCTCCCTGTGACACCATAGGGGGTGAGAGGAAATCTCCCTGTGACACCATAGGAGGTGAGAGGAAATCTCCTTGTGACACCATAGGAGGTGAGAGGAAATCTCCCTGTGACACCATAGGAGGTGAGAGGAAATCTCCCTGTGACATTATAGGAGGTGAAAGGAAATCTCCCTGTGACACCATAGGAGGTGAGAGGAAATCTCCCTGTGACATCATAGGAGGTGAGAGGAAATCTCCCTGTGACATCATAGGGGGTGATAGGAAATCTCCCTGTGACACCATAGGGGGTGAGAGGAAATCTCCCTGTGACACCATAGGAGGTGAGAGGAAATCTCCCTGTGACATCATAGGAGGTGAGAGGAAATCTCCCTGTGACACCATAGGAGGTGAGAGGAAATCTCCCTGTGACATCATAGGAGGTGAGAGGAAATCTCCCTGTGACACCATAGGAGGTGAGAGGAAATCTCCCTGTGACACCATAGGAGGTGATAGGAAACCTCCCTGTGACATCATAGGAGGTGAGAGGAAACCTCCCTGTGACACCATAGGAGGTGAGAGGAAATCTCCCTGTGACACCATAGGAGGTGAGAGGAAATCTCCCTGTGACATCATAGGGGGTGAGAAGAAATCTCCCTGTGACACCATAGGAGGTGAGAGGAAATCTCCCTGTGACACCATAGGAGGTGAGAGGAAATCTCCCTGTGACACCATAGGAGGTGAGAGGAAATCTCCCTGTGACATCATAGGGGGTGAGAGGAAATCTCCCTGTGACACCATAGGAGGTGAGAGGAAATCTCCCTGTGACACCATAGGAGGTGAGAGGAAATCTCCCTGTGACACCATAGGAGGTGAGAGGAAATCTCCCTGTGACACCATAGGAGGTGAGAGGAAATCTCCCTGTGACATCACAGGAGGTGAGAGGAAATCTCCCTGTGACATCATAGGAGGTGAGAGGAAATCTCCCTGTGACATCATAGGAGGTGAGAGGAAATCTCCCTGTGACATCATAGGAGGTGAAAGGAAATCTCCCTGTGACATCATAGGAGGTGAGAGGAAATCTCCCTGTGACATCATAGGAGGTGAGAGGAAATCTCCCTGTGACACCATAGGGGATGAGAGGAAACCTCCCTGTGACACCATAGGAGGTGAGAGGAAACCTCCCTGTGACACCATAGAAGGTGAGAGGAAATCTCCCTGTGACATCATAGGAGGTGAGAGGAAACCTCCCTGTGACATCATAGGAGGTGAGAGGAAATCTCCCTGTGACACCATAGGAGGTGAGAGGAAATCTCCCTGTGACACCATAGGAGGTGAGAGGAAATCTCCCTGTGACATCATAGGAGGTGAGAGGAAATCTCCCTGTGACACCATAGGAGGTGAGAGGAAATCTCCCTGTGACACCATAGGAGGTGAGAGGAAATCTCCCTGTGACACCATAGGAGGTGAGAGGAAATCTCCCTGTGACACCATAGGGGATGAGAGGAAACCTCCCTGTGACACCATAGGAGGTGAGAGGAAACCTCCCTGTGACACCATAGGAGGTGAGAGGAAATCTCCCTGTGACACCATAGGAGGTGAGAGGAAATCTCCCTGTGACACCATAGGAGGTGAGAGGAAATCTCCCTGTGACATCATAGGGGGTGAGAGGAAATCTCCCTGTGATATCATAGAAGGTGAGAGGAAATCTCCCTGTGACACCATAGGGGGTGAGAGGAAATCTCCCTGTGACACCATAGGAGGTGAGAGGAAATCTCCCTGTGACATCATAGGAGGTGAGAGGAAATCTCCCTGTGACACCATAGGAGGTGAGAGGAAATCTCCCTGTGACACCATAGGAGGTGAGAGGAAATCTCCCTGTGACATCATAGGAGGTGAAAGGAAATCTCCCTGTGACACCATAGGAGGTGAAAGGAAATCTCCCTGTGACACCATAGGAGGTGAGAGGAAATCTCCCTGTGACACCATAGGAGGTGAGAGGAAATCTCCCTGTGACACCATAGGAGGTGAGAGGAAATCTCCCTGTGACACCATAGGAGGTGAAAGGAAATCTCCCTGTGACATCATAGGAGGTGAGAGGAAATCTCCCTGTGACACCATAGGGGGTGAGAGGAAATCTCCCTGTGACACCATAGGGGGTGAGAGGAAATCTCCCTGTGACACCATAGGAGGTGAGAGGAAATCTCCCTGTGACACCATAGGAGGTGAGAGGAAATCTCCCTGTGACACCATAGGAGGTGAGAGGAAATCTCCCTGTGACATCATAGGAGGTGAGAGGAAATCTCCATGTGACACCATAGAAGGTGAGAGGAAATCTCCCTGTGACACCATAGGGGGTGAGAGGAAACCTCCCTGTGACACCATAGGAGGTGAGAGGAAATCTCCCTGTGACATCATAGGAGGTGAGAGGAAATCTCCCTGTGACACCATAGGAGGTGAGAGGAAATCTCCCTGTGACACCATAGGAGGTGAGAGGAAATCTCCCTGTGACACCATAGGAGGTGAAAGGAAATCTCCCTGTGACATCATAGGGGGTGAGAGGAAATCTCCCTGTGACACCATAGGAGGTGAGAGGAAATCTCCCTGTGACACCATAGGAGGTGAGAGGAAATATCCCTGTGACACCATAGGAGGTGAGAGGAAATCTCCCTGTGACATCATAGAAGGTGAGAGGAAATCTCCCTGTGACACCATAGGAGGTGAGAGGAAATCTCCCTGTGACACCATAGGAGGTGAGAGGAAATCTCCCTGTGACACCATAGGAGGTGAGAGGAAATCTCCCTGTGACACCATAGGAGGTGAGAGGAAATCTCCCTGTGACATCATAGGAGGTGAGAGGAAATCTCCCTGTGACACCATAGGAGGTGAGAGGAAATCTCCATGTGACACCATAGAAGGTGAGAGGAAATCTCCCTGTGACACCATAGGAGGTGAGAGCAAACCTCCCTGTGACACCATAGGAGGTGAGAGGAAATATCCCTGTGACACCATAGGAGGTGAGAGGAAATCTCCCTGTGACATCATAGGAGGTGAGAGGAAACCTCCCTGTGACATCATAGGAGGTGAGAGGAAATCTCCCTGTGACATCATAGGAGGTGAGAGGAAATCTCCCTGTGACACCATAGGAGGTGAGAGGAAATCTCCCTGTGACACCATAGGAGGTGAGAGGAAATCTCCCTGTGACACCATAGGAGGTGAGAGGAAATCTCCCTGTGACATCATAGGGGGTGAGAGGAAATCTCCCTGTGACACCATAGGAGGTGAGAGGAAATCTCCCTGTGACATCATAGGAGGTGAGAGGAAATCTCCCTGTGACACCATAGGAGGTGAGAGGAAATCTCCCTGTGACATCATAGGGGGTGAAAGGAAATCTCCCTGTGACACCATAGGAGGTGAGAGGAAATCTCCCTGTGACGTCATAGGAGGTGAGAGGAAATCTCCCTGTGACACCATAGGAGGTAAGAGGAAATCTCCCTGTGACACCATAGGAGGTGAGAGGAAATCTCCCTGTGACACCATAGGAGGTAAGAGGAAATCTCCCTGTGACACCATAGGAGGTGAGAGGAAATCTCCCTGTGACATCATAGGAGGTGAGAGGAAATCTCCCTGTGACATCATAGGAGGTTGAGAGGAAATCTCCCTGTGACATCATAGGAGGTGAGAGGAAATCTCCCTGTGACATCATAGGATGCGTTTTACATTGGTGACCCTAGACCTGTAAAAAATTGCGGTAAAAAACGCTGCGTTTTGTTGCGGCAAATGGCGGTAAAAACGCCGCAAAACGCTACGCTCAGGTGTGAATGCAGCCTAAAGGTCTTCCTGTTTGAACTTACATACAGCCTGCATAGCTGTAGTTCAGGTCCCGGAGCCTTGGATGACCGAACCATCAGACGTTGCAATCTGCAAGCTGACTCAATAGTAGCAGAGGAGTGTCGGGGGAGTGGAAGCGAGCGAGCAAGGGTCTCGTTACAGGGGACAACTGGGGGTGTCAGGGATTCTCCCCTCAGCTATGAGCCAGCACAGGCTCAGAGCTCAGCAGGACAGGTCCTCCTCCTTGCACGGCATTTTCCAGTCCTGGGGGGGGGGGGGGGGGGGGGGTGATGCTCCTGTCTCCTGGGGGTCAACTTCTGGTGCTTGCACACTGCACAGTGT
The DNA here is from genome assembly GCF_905171775.1 of Rana temporaria. NCBI lineage: Eukaryota > Metazoa > Chordata > Amphibia > Anura > Ranidae > Rana > Rana temporaria. The sequence continues at coordinate 3,539,327 of NC_053491.1, forward strand.
ACTTCAGCCACTAGAGGCCATCACGTGACATCACCCAGCCCCGACTTCCTTGAGGCAGTGGCTCCGAGACTGACAGACAAGTGACAAGTCAGTCGGACAGCCGCGGCGCCGGCCGTTTTAATGAGTTATACTTGGGGGGGCAAACTATAATATTGGGGGGGGCATGGCATGTTTAGGCCCCCCCTAGTGACGCCACTGGGTGAGAGGAAATCTCCCTGTGACACCATAGGGGGTGAGAGGAAATCTCCCTGTGACATCATAGGAGGTGAGAGGAAATCTCCCTGTGACACCATAGGGGGTGAGAGGAAACCTCCCTGTGACATCATAGGAGGTGAGAGGAAATCTCCCTGTGACATCATAGGAGGTGAGAGGAAATCTCCCTGTGACATCATAGGGGGTGAGAGGAAATCTCCCTGTGACACCATAGGAGGTGAGAGGAAATCTCCCTGTGACATCATAGGAGGTGAGAGGAAATCTCCCTGTGACATCATAGGAGGTGAGAGGAAATCTCCCTGTGACATCATAGGAGGTGAGAGGAAATCTCCCTGTGACACCATAGGGGGTGAGAGGAAATCTCCCTGTGACACCATAGGAGGTGAGAGGAAATCTCCCTGTGACATCATAGGTGGTGAGAGGAAACCTCCCTGTGACACCATAGGAGGTGAGAGGAAATCTCCCTGTGACACCATAGGAGGTGAGAGGAAATCTCCCTGTGACATCATAGGAGGTGAGAGGAAATCTCCCTGTGACATCATAGGAGGTGAGAGGAAATCTCCCTGTGACACCATAGGGGGTGAGAGGAAATCTCCCTGTGACACCATAGGAGGTGAGAGGAAATCTCCCTGTGACATCATAGGAGGTGAGAGGAAATCTCCCTGTGACACCATAGGAGGTGAGAGGAAATCTCCCTGTGACACCATAGGAGGTGAGAGGAAATCTCCCTGTGACATCATAGGAGGTGAGAGGAAATCTCCCTGTGACACCATAGGGGGTGAGAGGAAATCTCCCTGTGACACCATAGGAGGTGAGAGGAAATCTCCCTGTGACACCATAGGAGGTGAGAGGAAATCTCCCTGTGACATCATAGGAGGTGAGAGGAAATCTCCCTGTGACACCATAGGGGGTGAGAGGAAATCTCCCTGTGACACCATAGGAGGTGAGAGGAAATCTCCCTGTGACATCATAGGGGGTGAGAGGAAATCTCCCTGTGACACCATAGGAGGTGAGAGGAAATCTCCCTGTGACACCATAGGAGGTGAGAGGAAATCTCCCTGTGACATCATAGGGGGTGAGAGGAAATCTCCCTGTGACACCATAGGAGGTGAGAGGAAATCTCCCTGTGACACTATAGGAGGTGAGAGGAAACCTCCCTGTGACATCATAGGTGGTGAGAGGAAATCTCCCTGTGACATCATAGGAGGTGAGAGGAAATCTCCCTGTGACATCATAGGAGGTGAGAGGAAATCTCCCTGTGACATCATAGGAGGTGAGAGGAAATCTCCCTGTGACACCATAGGAGGTGAGAGGAAATCTCCCTGTGACACCATAGGGGATGAGAGGAAACCTCCCTGTGACACCATAGGAGGTGAGAGGAAATCTCCCTGTGACACCATAGGAGGTGAGAGGAAATCTCCCTGTGACACCATAGGAGGTGAGAGGAAATCTCCCTGTGACACCATAGGAGGTGAGAGGAAATCTCCCTGTGACATCATAGGAGGTGAGAGGAAATCTCCCTGTGACATCATAGGAGGTGAGAGGAAATCTCCCTGTGACACCATAGGAGGTGAGAGGAAATCTCCCTGTGACATCATAGGAGGTGAGAGGAAATCTCCCTGTGACATCATAGGAGGTGAGAGGAAATCTCCCTGTGACACCATAGGAGGTGAAAGGAAATCTCCCTGTGACACCATAGGAGGTGAGAGGAAATCTCCCTGTGACATCATAGGGGGTGAGAGGAAATCTCCCTGTGACATCATAGGAGGTGAGAGGAAATCTCCCTGTGACACTATAGGAGGTGAGAGGAAACCTCCCTGTGACATCATAGGAGGTGAGAGGAAATCTCCCTGTGACATCATAGGAGGTGAGAGGAAATCTCCCTGTGACATCATAGGAGGTGAGAGGAAATCTCCCTGTGACACCATAGGAGGTGAGAGGAAATCTCCCTGTGACACCATAGGGGATGAGAGGAAACCTCCCTGTGACACCATAGGAGGTGAGAGGAAACCTCCCTGTGACATCATAGGGGGTGAGAGGAAATCTCCCTGTGACATCATAGGAGGTGAGAGGAAATCTCCCTGTGACACCATAGGGGGTGAGAGGAAATCTCCCTGTGACATCATAGGAGGTGAGAGGAAATCTCCCTGTGACACCATAGGAGGTGAGAGGAAATCTCCCTGTGACACCATAGGAGGTTAGAGGAAATCTCCCTGTGACATCATAGGAGGTGAGAGGAAATCTCCCTGTGACATCATAGGAGGTGAGAGGAAATCTCCCTGTGACATCATAGAAGGTGAGAGGAAATCTCCCTGTGACACCATAGGAGGTGAGAGGAAATCTCCCTGTGACACCATAGGGGATGAGAGGAAACCTCCCTGTGACACCATAGGAGGTGAGAGGAAACCTCCCTGTGACATCATAGGGGATGAGAGGAAACCTTCCTGTGACACCATAGGAGGTGAGAGGAAATCTCCCTGTGACATCATAGGAGGTGAGAGGAAATCTCCCTGTGACATCATAGGAGGTGAGAGGAAATCTCCCTGTGACATCATAGGAGGTGAGAGGAAACCTCCCTGTGACACCATAGAAGGTGAGAGGAAATCTCCCTGTGACACCATAGGAGGTGAGAGGAAACCTCCCTGTGACATCATAGGAGGTGAGAGGAAATCTCCCTGTGACACCATAGGAGGTAAGAGGAAATCTCCCTGTGACATCATAGGAGGTGAGAGGAAATCTCCCTGTGACACCATAGGAGGTGAGAGGAAATCTCCCTGTGACATCATAGGAGGTTGAGAGGAAATCTCCCTGTGACATCATAGGAGGTGAGAGGAAATCTCCCTGTGACACCATAGGGGGTGAGGGGAAATCTCCCTGTGACATCATAGGAGGTGAGAGGAAACCTCCCTGTGACATCATAGGAGGTGAGAGGAAATCTCCCTGTGACATCATAGGAGGTGAGAGGAAATCTCCCTGTGACATCATAGGAGGTGAGAGGAAATCTCCCTGTGACACCATAGGGGGTGAGAGGAAATCTCCCTGTGACACCATAGGAGGTGAGAGGAAATCTCCCTGTGACATCATAGGAGGTGAGAGGAAATCTCCCTGTGACACCATAGAAGGTGAGAGGAAATCTCCCTGTGACATCATAGGAGGTGAGAGGAAATCTCCCAGTGACATCATAGGAGGTGAGAGGAAATCTCCCTGTGACACCATAGGAGGTGAGAGGAAATCTCCCTGTGACACCATAGAAGGTGAGAGGAAATCTCCCTGTGACACCATAGGGGGTGAGAGGAAATCTCCCTGTGACATCATAGGAGGTGAGAGGAAATCTCCCTGTGACACCATAGGAGGTGAGAGGAAATCTCCCTGTGACATCATAGGAGGTGAGAGGAAATCTCCCTGTGACATCATAGGAGGTGAGAGGAAATCTCCCTGTGACACCATAGGAGGTGAGAGGAAATCTCCCTGTGACACCATAGGAGGTGAGAGGAAATCTCCCTGTGACATCATAGGAGGTGAGAGGAAATCTCCCTGTGACACCCTAGAAGGTGAGAGGAAATCTCCCTGTGACACCATAGGGGGTGAGAGGAAATCTCCCTGTGACACCATAGGAGGTGAGAGGAAATCTCCCTGTGACATCATAGGGGGTGAGAGGAAATCTCCCTGTGACATCATAGGAGGTGAGAGGAAATCTCCCTGTGACACCATAGGAGGTGAGAGGAAATCTCCCTGTGACATCATAGGAGGTGAGAGGAAATCTCCCTGTGACACCATAGGAGGTGAGAGGAAATCTCCCTGTGACACCATAGGAGGTGAGAGGAAATCTCCCTGTGACATCATAGGAGGTGAGAGGAAATCTCCCTGTGACACCATAGAAGGTGAGAGGAAATCTCCCTGTGACATCATAGGAGGTGAGAGGAAATCTCCCTGTGACACCATAGAAGGTGAGAGGAAATCTCCCTGTGACATCATAGGAGGTGAGAGGAAATCTCCCTGTGACATCATAGGAGGTGAGAGGAAATCTCCCTGTGACATCATAGGAGGTGAGAGGAAATCTCCCTGTGACATCATAGGAGGTGAGAGGAAATCTCCCTGTGACACCATATGAGGTGAGAGGAAATCTCCCTGTGACACCATAGGAGGTGAGAGGAAATCTCCCTGTGACACCATAGGAGGTGAGAGGAAATCTCCCTGTGACATCATAGAAGGTGAGAGGAAATCTCCCTGTGACATCATAGGAGGTGAGAGGAAATCTCCCTGTGACATCATAGGAGGTGAGAGGAAATCTCCCTGTGACATCATAGGAGGCGAGAGGAAATCTCCCTGTGACACCATAGGAGGTGAGAGGAAATCTCCCTGTGACACCATAGGAGGTGAGAGGAAATCTCCCTGTGACACCATAGGAGGTGAGAGGAAATCTCCCTGTGACATCATAGGAGGTGAGAGGAAATCTCCCTGTGACACCATAGGAACTGAGAGGAAATCTCCCTGTGACACCATAGGAGGTGAGAGGAAATCTCCCTGTGACACCATAGGAGGTGAGAAGAAATCTCCCTGTGACACCATAGGAGGTGAGAGGAAATCTCTCTGTGACACCATAGGAGGTGAGAGGAAATCTCCCTGTGACACCATAGGAGGTGAGAGGAAATCTCCCTGTGACACCATAGGAGGTGAGAGGAAATCTCCCTGTGACACCATAGGAGGTGAGAGGAAATCTCCCTGTGACACCATAGGAGGTGAGAGGAAACCTCCCTGTGACATCATAGGAGGTGAGAGGAAATCTCCCTGTGACATCATAGGTGGTGAGAGGAAACCTCCCTGTGACATCATAGGAGGTGAGAGGAAATCTCCCTGTGACATCATAGGAGGTGAGAGGAAATCTCCCTGTGACATCATAGGTGGTGAGAGGAAACCTCCCTGTGACATCATAGGAGGTGAGAGGAAATCTCCCTGTGACACCATAGGAGGTGAGAGGAAATCTCCCTGTGACACCATAGGAGGTGAGAGGAAATCTCCCTGTGACACCCTAGAAGGTGAGAGGAAATCTCCCTGTGACACCATAGGAGGTGAGAGGAAATCTCCCTGTGACATCATAGGAGGTGAGAGGAAATCTCCCTGTGACACCATAGAAGGTGAGAGGAAATCTCCCTGTGACACCATAGGAGGTGAGAGGAAATCTCCCTGTGACACCATAGGAGGTGAGAGGAAATCTCCCTGTGACATCATAGGAGGTGAGAGGAAATCTCCCTGTGACATCATAGGAGGTGAGAGGAAATCTCCCTGTGACATCATAGGAGGTGAGAGGAAATCTCCCTGTGACATCATAGGAGGTGAGAGGAAATCTCCCTGTGACACCATAGGAGGTGAGAGGAAATCTCCCTGTGACATCATAGGAGGTGAGAGGAAATCTCCCTGTGACATCATAGGAGGTGAGAGGAAATCTCCCTGTGACACCATAGGAGGTGAGAGGAAATCTCCCTGTGACACCATAGGAGGTGAGAGGAAATCTCCCTGTGACACCCTAGAAGGTGAGAGGAAATCTCCCTGTGACACCATAGGGGGTGAGAGGAAATCTCCCTGTGACATCATAGGAGGTGAGAGGAAATCTCCCTGTGACATCATAGGAGGTGAGAGGAAATCTCCCTGTGACACCATAGGAGGTGAGAGGAAATCTCCCTGTGACACCATAGGGGGTGAGAGGAAACCTCCCTGTGACATCATAGGGGGTGAGAGGAAATCTCCCTGTGACACCATAGGAGGTGAGAGGAAATCTCCCTGTGACATCATAGGGGGTGAGAGGAAATCTCCCTGTGACACCATATAAGGTGAGAGGAAATCTCCCTGTGACACCATAGGAGGTGAGAGGAAATCTCCCTGTGACACCCTAGAAGGTGAGAGGAAATCTCCCTGTGACACCATAGGGGGTGAGAGGAAATCTCCCTGTGACATCATAGGAGGTGAGAGGAAATCTCCCTGTGACATCATAGGAGGTGAGAGAAAATCTCCCTGTGACACCATAGGAGGTGAGAGGAAATCTCCCTGTGACATCATAGGAGGTGAGAGGAAATCTCCCTGTGACATCATAGGAGGTGAGAGGAAATCTCCCTGTGACATCATAGGAGGCGAGAGGAAATCTCCCTGTGACACCATAGGAGGTGAGAGGAAATCTCCCTGTGACATCATAGGAGGTGAGAGGAAATCTCCCTGTGACACCATAGGAGGTGAGAGGAAATCTCCCTGTGACACCATAGGAGGTGAGAGGAAATCTCCCTGTGACATCATAGGAGGTGAGAGGAAATCTCCCTGTGACACCATAGGAGGTGAGAGGAAATCTCCCTGTGACACCATAGGAGGTGAGAGGAAATCTCCCTGTGACACCATAGGAGGTGAGAGGAAATGAAAGGACAGTGTCCGCAGTCCGGGGCTTGTCCCTGGAAACTGGGGACTTCTGGTCACCCTAGGACAGGGGCCAGCAGGACCCACAAGTCTGTGGCCAGCTCCCAGTAAGGTTTACAGGCCATAGGCACTGGGGAAGGGTAAATGAGGTGTATGGAAGTGGAAGGGGGGAGATAGATGGGATGATCATGTGGGGGATGTCATGGACCTTGGAATGTGGAAGTGTTCCTCCTTAACCACTTAAGCCCCGGACCAATATGCTGCTAAATGACCCAAGGGGTTTTTACAGTTCGGGACTGCGTCGCTTTAACAGACAATTGCGCGGTCGTGCGACGTGGCTCCCAAACAAAATTTGCGTCCTTTTTCCCCCCACAAATAGAGCTTTCTTTTGGTGGTATTTGATCACCTATGCGTTTTTTATTTTTTGCGCTATAAACAAAAATAGAGCGACAATTTTGAAAAAAAATGCAATATTTTTTACTTTTTGCTGTAATAAATATCCCCCAAAAACATATATTAAAAAAAAAAATTCCCTCAGTTTAGGCCGATACGTATTCTTCTACCTATTTTTGGTAAAACAAATCACAATAATCGTTTATCGGTTGGTTTGCGCAAAATTTATAGCGTTTACAAAATAGGGGATAGTTTTATTGCATTTTTATTATTTTTATTTTTTGTTACTACTAATGGCGGCGATCAGCGATTTTTTTCGTGACTGCGACATTATGGCGGACACTTCGGACAATTTTGACACATTTTTGGGACCATTGTCATTTTCACAGCAACAAAATGCATTTAAATTGCATTGTTTATTGTGAAAATGACAGTTGCAGTTTGGGAGTTAACCACAGGGGGCGCTGTAGGAGTTAGGGTTCACCTAGTGTGTGTTTACAACTGTAGGGGGGTGTGGCTGTAGGAGTGACATCATCGATCGAGTCTCCCTATAAAAGGGATCACACGATCGATGCGCCGCCACAGTGAAGCACGGGGAAGCCGTGTTTACATACAGCTCTCCCCGTTCTTCAGCTCCGGGGAGCGATCGCGACGGGGCGGCTAGAAACGAATAGCAGCGACGTCGTCCCGGATCGCTCCCCAAGGCTTACCGACCGCCGCATGTAGCGGGGGGGGGTCCCGATCGGACCCCCCACCCACGTCAAGCAGAGGACGTACGGGTACGTACATGTGCCTGTCCGTGCCATTCTGCCGACGTACATGTACATGAGGAGGTCGGCAAGTGGTTAAAATCTGTTACACAGTGGGGGGGGTCTTCTGCTCTGTCTTAAGGCTCCAGACGGCTCCATTGTTCTGTGTCTGGCTATTGTGTACATTGATTGCCCCCTGGGGCTTCTGTCTCATTACACATAGCAGTCCTTCTATTCAAGTTATCGGACCAATCCCAGTGCTGACTCATTTTCAAGTTAAAGTTACACCCTCCATTGGTATCCAAATATTACATGTTCTGCTGTCACTTCATATAATCATTTTGCATATATTTTTTTTTGTATATGTGACAGGTGCTCTTTATGCTTTGTCCTTTTTCTCATTTTTTTTATGATAAGTCACCAAGTTCTTCATAAAACCTGCATGGCCGATTGGCCGGCGCTGTTAGAAATGTCAGGCTCTCTGGTACATAAGATATTAATAAACCCAACAACAGATATCGCAGGACGCGTTTTTCCATCCGCAGAAAGGTCACTTTTTCCTGTTGGTAAATACGAGGTTAGCTGATTCCTGGATTTTTCTAGGAGGCGAAGATGAAAAAAACATAAAGAAAAGTGACTGACAACGGGCGACAACAAAGCGGCAAGGATGGCGAACACCAGAAATATTCAGCCGCGGGACGCGCCCGGCTAACCCTTGCCTAGCCGCTCGGCTTTGATGCGATTGAAAAGACGAGGAGCCCTCCCGTTACGCGATGAGTGTTGTTTTTGTATTGTGTGATTTATCACCTCCAGGCCACGGGACGCGGGCAAGATGGCCGCCGGATGACGCCTTACAACAAAAAAAAAATAGACCGCTTCCGGAAACCTTTAGTAACAAATGCGCCGGACACAAAGGTGAGGCTTTCTTCATACTGTGTCGCGTTCTGGTCACTTTCACGTATAAAAGGATTCTGTGTCCACCGGCGAGGAAAAAAACATTTTGAAGGTCTTCCGGGAGAGGCGGCCATGTGGCTTCCTTCGTATTGTTTCACGTTTTGTGTTTTCACGAGTATTATCCTAACGATTTCTGCCGCGACGGGGAAAAGAAAAGGATTATGAAGGTCGGCAAAAGAAAAAGTATTAATGTAAACACCGCGGAGCGGGAAAAATAATATAGAAGGGGGATGGGCACGGGGCCAACTCTGCGAAGGCCGGCTGTGAAGACGCAACAAATGAGGACTATGGGGGCTTTACAATGATCAATATAAGGAAAGGCGGCTTTCTCTTCAGTGCGGCTTCATACCGTCTTCTTCCCCACTGAGTATTGTCTTCTTTATAACACGGAATGTCGTGTTTTGTTATTGGGAACATTCAGATCAGCCTTGCTCAACCTCTTGCCTTAGAGAAGGGTTTCTCATGCGGGGTTCTGCTGTCCGATGGAGCCTACACACGGTCGGAATTTCTGACAACAAGCTCACATCGAACATTTGTTGTCGGAAATTCTGAGCGTGTGTACGCGGCATTACGCAGGGAAGGGGCTGAGATACTACTAATTAGTGGCACCTGTCAGTGCCAATCAATGCCATCTATCAGTGCCCATCAATGCCACCAATCAGTGCCAATCAGTGCTGCCTATCAGTGACAAACAGTGCCTCAATCAGTGCCAATAAATGCTGCCAATTAGTTCCAACGAATGCCACCTATCAGTGCCCATCAATGCCACATGTCAGTGCCAATCAGTGCCAAACAATGCCACCTATCAGTGCTACCTGTCAGTGCCCATCAGTGCCAACATATGCCACCTATCAGTGCTAATCAGTGCCACCTGTCAGTGCTGCCTATCAGTGACAAACAGTGCCTCAATCAGTGCCACCTATCAGTGCCAATAAATGCTGCCAATCAGTTCCAACAAATGCCACCTATCAGTGCCCATCAATGCCACATGTCAGTGCCAATCAGTGCCAACCAATGCCACCTATCAGTGCCACCTGTCAGTGCCAATCAGTGCCAACATATGCCACCTATCAGTGCTAATCAGTGCCACCTGTCAGTGCCAATCAGTGCTGCCTATCAGTGACAAACAGTGCCTCAATCAGTGCCACCTACCAGTGCCAATAAATGCTGCCAATCAGTGCCAACGAAAGGCCACCTATCAGTGCCTATCAGCACTGCCTATCAGTGCCACTTATAAGTGACCATCAGTGCTGCCAGTCAGTGTTGCCTATCAGTGCCCATCAGTGCTGCCAATCAGCGATGCCTATCAATGCTGCCAATCAATGTCCATCAGTGCCACCTATCAGTTCCCATCAGTGCTGCAAATCAGTGTCCATCAGTGCTGCCAATCAGCGTTGCCTATCAGTGCCTATCAGTGCTGTCAATCAATGTCCATCAATGCTGCCTATCAGTGCCCATCAGTGCTGCCTGTCAGTGTCCATCAGTGCTGCCAATCAGTGCCACTAAATGCTGCAAATCAGTACTGCCTATGAGTACCGCCTATAAGTGCCAATCAGTGCAGCCTCTCAGTGCCATTAGTGCTGCCAATCATTGCCAATCAGGGGCCATCTGTGCTGTCTATCAGTGCCAATCAGTGCTGCCAATTAGTGCCAATCAGTGCCACCAAGCAGTGCCCATCAGTGGTGCCAACCAGTGCAGACTATCAGTGGCGTCTTTCAGTGCAGGGATTGGGGAGATGAACTCAGCAGACAGACACATTGTCCATGGGGGGGGACACAACTGAAATCTGTTGATGTTTAATAATGCCAATCTTTAGTATAATAGATAATCACCACACTACTATTTACAATAAACATCGCTAAGCTACTGAACAATAACTCAACAATAATGGTGGAACCCTCCACTGTATGGAAATCTCAATAAACGGCAATATTACCACAATACACAACTTCACATATAATACACATTAAACGTGTGCACTGCCGAAAAAATCTTTTTTTTTTTTTTTCGTTTCATTTGTTTTTTTTGCTTTTTGGAAATTCAGAAATTTGGGAAATTCGAATATTCAACTTTCCAAATTTCCCATTTTCAAATTTTAGATTTTCGTATTTTGCAATTTCAAATTTTTGAATCTTGAATTTTCTAAAATTTCAAATTTTCGAATTTAGTATTTTTCGAATTTTCGTATTTTTAAAAATTCCGAAATTCGCAAATTCAATTTTTCACATTTCCCATTTCAAATTTTCGAATCTCGAATTTTCGAATTTCAAATTTTCGAATCTCAAATTTTCGAAATTTCCAATTCTCGAATTTTCAAATTTTCGAATTTTTCTATATAGTTTTTTCGTATTTCCGAAATTCTGAAATTCACAAAATCAGTTTTCAAATTTCTCATTTTCGAATTTTAGAT